>NC_091458.1:140517500-140817500 GCF_027789765.1 Dendropsophus ebraccatus
AAAGTCAGGCTTATTAGTGTGGGAAAATGATGATCGAAAATTGCTTCTGTGGTCAAATAGAGAAAAATGTTCCATTCCCAGCAGGTGTGCCCAGTGCTCGCAGAATGCTGCTGGCTATTGAGTAAAGTAGTGCGGCTGATAGCGGCGACACACGGATCTCCTTCCTGCATAGATTTACTATACATATATGTCTAAACATCATCTTTGTATCTATGTATCTATCTATTATCTATCTATCTATCTATCTATCTATCTATCTATCTATCTATCTATCTCCTATCTATCTATCTATCTATCTATCTATCTATCTATCTATCTATCTATCTCCTATCTATCTATCTATCTATCTATCTATCTATCTATCTATCTCCTATCTATCTATCTATCTATCTATCTATCTATCTATCTCCTGTCTATCTATCTATCTATCTATCTATCTATCTATCTATCTATGTACAGATATTCTGCAGCACGCCAGCATACGTGGAAAAATGTGATTTATTACAAAAGGGTACAAAAAATACAGAGATGCGACGTTTTGACCCTCTCACAGGATCATTATCAAGCATCTATAAGATTTTTTGTACCCTTTTGTAATAAATCACATTTTTCCACGTATGCTGGCGTGCTGCAGAATATCTGTACATATTATTGGAGATCCCCGAGCCAGGGGACTGGCTCTGTACAGCACCCGCCTCACAAGCGTTTGGATGTGCGGCTTTCTCCTCTATCTATCTATCTATCTATCTATCTATCTATCTATCTATCTATCTATCTATCCATCTATCTACAGTATCTATCTACAGTATCTATCTATCTATCTATCTATCTATCTATCTATCTATCTATCCATCTCCTAGTATCTATCTATCTATCTATCTATCTATCTATCTATCTATCTATCTATCTATCTATCCATCTCCTAGTATCTATCTATCTATCCATCTCCTAGTATCTATCTATCTATCTATCTATCTATCTATCTATCTATCTATCTATCTATCTATTTATCTAGATAGTAGAAATAAGCTGCACTTCCGAATGCATTGTGGCGGGTGCTATAGGAATTAGGTCCCCAGGCCAGGGATTCCAGAAGTAGAAGGCGAAGAGTCCACAGCACACCAGCTCAGGTGGTAAAAAGGTGTAGTTTATTCCAAAAAAGTGGTGAACAAACAGATGCAACGTTTCAACAGCCTCTCGCTATATTTTTTAAAAACGAAACGTTGCATTTGTTTGTTCTTTGTTTACCTTTTTTTGGGAATAAACAACCTATATCTCCTATCTATCTATCTATCTATCTATCTATCTATCTATCTATCTATCTATCTATCTATCCAAGCATATACATTTGTAAGGTTCATGCTATCCTTTGCAGAAAATAAGCAGTAGTCAGTCACTCTGCTCTCAGTACTGCAAGCCGGCAGCTTTACTATAACAAGTCAGTGAGACCTCATGGACTCAGCAAAGCTGTGTGCAATAGATTGTACACATGTATATTGGCCCAGATTTGCTATGGATTGACGCGGGAATTTAAGGGATATTTGTTAAATTAGCTGTCAATCCCCTGCTGTAGTTCTGCTACTCACTGATCCCCTGTTTCAGCGTTGCCCTGTCCCATACAGCGATGCCCTGCAGACAGGATCCTAATGTGTAGCAAGGGAATTGGCATATAGCAAAGGTGAACAATAGCAGCAAGCTTGCATTAGTAGATTCTCTAGCAGTGAGTCCCAACATGGCCAGAGGGGGCGGCAGATAGATAGAGCGTGAGTGCTAACATGGCCAGAGGGGGCGGCAGAGAGATAGAATGTGAGTTCTGACATAGTTGAAGGGGACGGCAGGATGATAGAGATTGAGTCACGACATTGTCAGAGGGGGTGGCAGAGAGATAGAGCCTGAGTCCCGACATGGCCAGAGAGGTTCGGCAGAGAGATAGAGTGTGAGTCCAAACATGGGCCCGGCAGTGAGATAGAGCAGGAGTCCCGGAATGGCCACAGGGGGCGGCAGAGAGGTAGAGCGGGAGTCTTGACATGGCCAGAGAGGGCAGCAGAGAGGTAGAGCGTGAGTCTTGACATGGCCAGAGGGGGCAGCAGAGAGATAGAGCGTGAGTCCCAACATGGCCAGAGGGGGCGGCAGAGAGAAAGTGTGTGAGTCCCGACATGGCCAGAGGGGGTGGCAGAGAGGTGTCGTTTATTCACAAAAAGTGGTGAACAAACAGATGCAACGTTTCGGTAGCCTCTCGCTATCTTTCTCAAGCGGTATTGGAGTCCCTGACGTATCACGCTCCTCTCAGTCTATGGCAGGCAGTGATGTATTGTGCCGATATGGTCGCTGTGGTCTCTTTTTCCCCCAGACAAGGGGGCAGAGAGATAGAGCAGGAGTCCCGGAATGGCAAGAGGGGGCGGTAGAGAGGTAGACTGTGCGTCTTTACATGGCCAGAGGGGCAGCAGAGAGATAGAGCGTGAGTCCCGACATGGCCAGAGGGGGTGGCAGAGAGATAGAGCGCGATCCCCGACATGGCCAGAGGGGGCAGCGAGGTGAGAGAGAGCGTGAGTCCCAACATGGCCAAATGGGGCGGCAGAGAGAGAGCAGAGCTGGCAGGAAATGTCAACATTTTGAATAAAGATAAATTACAAAGTCACATAATATTTGGTGCTAGCAAAGCGCACACACTTAAAAATAACACAGTATTTTATTTTATTTGAATTATCTTATACAAACAACCTGTTTACCTTCCCCACCCCTTTACCCCTATAATTCCCTCCCCTTTCCCGATGGGCCATTCTTTCTATTCACAGTCCCTTCCTATCCTCACATTCCCCTCCTTTCCCTTTACCACTACCTGAGGGATGAGCCCGCCCAGCTATAAATCTATCAGAGAAAATATGACCAACTCTTTTAGATGGAGGAAGTTAAGACCATATTAGACCAGATCTGCTAGATCAGCATTCACTCACTGAGCCTATTAGGCGGCTCAATGATTGTGAAGCAAAGACTGTGGGAGGCATTTATTAAGTCCGGCGTTTTTTACGCCGGACTTAAAAATGCCCCCGCAGCTCCGGCGGTACGGGGATTTATGTAGAGGCGGACTGCCTGTACATAAATCCTGTGCGCGCCGGTGCGCACCGCCGAAAACCTACGCCAGCTGAGGACTGGAGTAGGTTTTCGGCGTACATTTGGGCGGAACGGATGATAAATCGCGCGGACTCTGAGTCCGCGCCCTCCGTTCCGCCCACTTCCCGCCTACTTTCCGCCCACTTTCCGCCCCCTGGCGTACTCGGCGGAAAGTGCCGATTTGCGATTATTTTATTCGCAAATCGGCCATTTGCGTATAAAATAATACGCAAATCGGCACTTTCCGCCAAAAATCATCCGTCCGCCGGATGATAAATGTGGCCCTATGTGTGTGTGTGTGTATATGCCCAAAAAAGGACAGTACCGCAGTCAGTGATTGGCTGAGCGCCCTGTCACTGCTTAAACGGCTAGAGATGTGCCAGTGGCGGCTGTGGTGAGAATCTAGAAGGACACCAGGGAGTGGGGAGAGGTAAGTATTTATTATTTTACTTTACACTGTCATCAGCTGTCGACCGGCAGTGGCTGATTTTGCAACATTTTAAAAGACAACGATCAGCAGATTGTCATCTGTATTACATGAAGCGATAATTTGCTGTACCAGCCTGATTAGCCAGATAATTGCTATGTGTTGTAACCCCCTAATAGCTTAGATCAGGGATGTGGAACCTTCGGCCCTCCAGCTGTTGCAAAACTACAATTCCCATCATGCCTGGACAGCCGAAGCTTTACATGGTAATTGTAATTTTTCAACAGCTGGAGGGCTGAAGGTTTCCTATCCCTGTCTTAGATGATCCACACAGCCACCAGTTACAGTCTAATCATGAAATACTTCTTGTAACATAAAAAGCTACATGTCTTGTTCGGCAATGGGCTGATACTTAAAGTGTCGCTGTCTTTATAATTTTCAAAATCTAAATCAACAGTAGATGTGAAATAAAGCAAGTTTGCAATATACATTATTATTGTGCTGTAAAACAAAGCTGAACTTACCAGAAATCCAGGTCCAGTCTCCTGAAGGCAAATTTTCTGGTTGCAAAAAACAGATTAAGGCTATGTTCACAGTATGTATGAGACCGGCCGTTCCGTGACCTCGGCCAGGTCATGGAACGGCCGGTCTCTGGCTGAATCATCTCTCCGAATGATCTTTCCGGCCGCAGAGTTCTGATGCGGGCGCATCAGCGTGCACCCACATCAGAGCTTACCATAGCACACAGTGAAGCGAGTGGCTGGAGTCGCTCGCTTCACTTTGTGAACTGACAGGTCTGTCAGTTATTTGCGGGGCCGCATGGGATCCCGGCCGGAGCGCATACGATGTCTGTACGCTCCGGCCGGGGTCCCATTAAACATAAGAGGCTATGTTACACACCGCAAAACTACAGCCGTAGTTCTGCGGCGAGAACTACGGCCGTAGTTTTACGTAGTGTGAACATAGCCTAAAACAGGAATTGCGGCCAGTACAGAGAGTCACATAACTACCTTCTGTATGTGAGTGCTCAGATGGCCTGGGAAACACAGGACTTCCTGTTTTCTGACTGTTTCCTGCTTTTTGAGAAAAAAAAAAATCAGAAAACAGGAAGTGCCGTGTTTTCCATAACTAAAAAAAAATTAATGAAAGTAAATTGCAAACTTGCTTTATATCACATCTACTGTTGTAGATTTTGAAAGTTATAGCCAATTAACACCACACTGTCATGTAGTGGCACCTGGGGATCTCTAACGGTGATCTTAAGTCTCTAGGCAGATGTTCTTTAAATGGAGACCAGTATTATCCACCTTAGTGTATATGGCACCTTATTTTGCTGTATCAAATGATCAAATCCCCACCATATCATACCTTCTAGTAGATGTTATTAACGTCCCTTCCTCGTAGTTTAGGGTGCATTCACATGTACAGGATCCTCAGCAGATTTGAGGGTGCGGATATTAATGTAAGTAAATGACTGAACACAGCATCTGTGTATGATCTGTGTATGAAATGTTGAGTCTGGCACCTTGTCGTGCCTTCTAGTCTACAGTAGTAGTGTTCTTTTGATTAGGTCATACATCAGCTAACAATCAGTAGCCGTCAGACAGTATACATAGGATTAGTATGCTGTGACACCTCTCACCACTCCTGTATCTTCAGCTCTCCCCTCGCATGCAGCAGCCTCCTGGTTTGGCCGCGCACGCCATCAGCAGAATGTCAAAGAGAGGCTAGGAGCCTCGTTCTTGCTATAGATTCGGCGGTGAGTGTGAATGGTAATACAGGACCCTGTTTGAACCATTGGAGTGGTGGAGCGTCTTAGACCTCGTATTTTGTAATGTTAGTTTTGGAATTACTTAGTGTCAAATGCCAAAAACATGTATTATCTCACATGTCATACTGCCCCATAGAAATAGTGAACCTAATCTTATAAAATAATTGCACTGGTAATGCACTGATGATGCAAAGGTACCAAACAAGTATATAAATATATAGCTGACACAATTGGATAATAAGTATCAAGTAATTCTACGTGGTGAAAAAAAGACAAGGTAGCACATCCGTATACTTATGACTGACCATCTGCTTCTCACCACTATATACTACTATAGTAGTAGGAGTTTGTTACAATTTGATCAAAGTGCATAAGCCTACACACAGTTTTAGGCTAGGTTCACACGCTGTAACTGTGCGGCTGTATTTTTTATGCGGCTGGAAATGTGCGGCTGAAACTCCGGCCGTGGGAAAAAATAGACATGCGGCTCAAAACATACGGTCATTTACTTGGCAATCTGGTTCAACTAAAAATAACAAATAAAATCTTAAGAAAGTGATGCAAACACCTCTGGATGCATCTGGGAAAGCAGGGAAACAGTTTCCATGAATCGCTATTACCGGGGTTTGCGATCCTCTGCACTAATGCCGATGTCTCTCATGGTTAATCTATTAAAATAATAAAACACATTTTCGTTGTAATAAAGTCCTTTTCGTTGTTCAATAATTAAATTTAAACTAATCCATCATTTTTCAATTAAATATTACTGTTAAAATAAATATATATATATAAATAAATGTATATTTATATATATATATATATATATATATATATATATATATATATATATATTTTGGCAGTATATTTAATTGCAAAATGATGGATTCGTTAGAATTAAATTATTGAACAACGAAACTGATTTTATTTCATCGAAAATGTGTTTTATTAATTAAATATTAATTAGTACAAGAAGCTCCATAAGCCGTTAATTCATATTGCCGGCAAAAGAGCTTTCTGTACTAATCATCACTTTACTTTAATGAAAACATCAAATGTTTCTTCTAATTATGTTATCACAATAGCATTATTAGAAGAAACATTTAGAATTATATGTGCGCTCAGCTGATTGGCTGATCGGCTGAGCTCACATATAAAGAGCCGGTCCGCAGCACAGTGACTTCATTGTGCTATGGACCAGCGAAGAGACAACATTGGGCTCTCCCCACCCCCTCCCCAGCACTGCACCCCTCCCAGCAAGGAAGGGGGGGTCAGTTAACCCCTTCCTTGCTGGGATGGGTGCAGTCTGACATCAGTCTGGCCCCCAAGGGGTTAAGGGGGATGCAATACATCCTCCCTTAACCCCTTGGGGGCCAGACTGTAAGCAGCGATCTGTAAAGATGCTGCATACTGTAAGGTGCACAACACCGCTCACAATGTTGGGTGTTGTGCTCCTGTTTGTGTGTTTTTTGTGTGTTTCTCCCTTTTTGTTTTTCAGATATCGGTATCCTGGGGATTACGTCGGATTCTGTGGACTACGTCGATGACCAGCGTTTTTTTAATTTTTTTTTTTAATAAAATGGTCAATGAGGGGTGTGGGGGTGTTTTTATTTGAATAAAATTTTTTTTTAACTTGTGTCTTGTCTTTATTTCTTTACCTTATAGACTTAGTAGTGGAAGCCGTCTAATAGACAGAATCCATTACTAAGTTGGGGCCTAGTGTTAGCCGGTATAAAATGGCTAACACTAACCCCCTATTATTACCCCAGTACCCAATGCCACCAGTGGTACTGGGAAGAGCCGGGTGTCAGTGGTCCCGGAGCGTCAAAATTGGCGCTCCTGGACTGGGGCGGCAGCAGGCTGGTAAGATTTAGGCTGGGGAGGGCCTAAACCAATGGCTCTTCCCACCCTGGTGTTACCAGGCTGCTGTCGTTTGGTTTTTAACCCGGCTGGTTATAAAAATAGGGGGGACCCTATGCGTTTTTTTTAAATTATTTATTTATTTAAAAAAAAAACGCATATATTTATATATCTATTTATTTTAACAGTATATTTAATTGCAAAATGATGGATTCGTTAGAATTAAATTATTGACCAACGAAAGGGACTTTATTACAAAGAAAATGTGTTTTATTAATTTAATATATTAACTATTAGAGGCATCGGCATTCGGCATCATTGCCGGATATTTTTGAGGTACTCCGTACGGGCCGCCTGTCAATCCATGGCCGCGTTTCCAGCCGCAAATAATGGTCTTGTTCATTTTTTACGGGTCCGTTTACGATCGGGCCGTAGATTCATACATAGTGTGCATTGTGCAGCCGTATATCCTATACTTTCCAGCGTACGCATGAACCACCAAAAATACCGCCGCACAATTACAGCCGCAAATACAGCCGCACACTTACATAGTCTGAACCTGGCCTTAAAGGGAATCCATCAGCTCCCGGGCACTATCTAAGGTGCTGACAGTGTGCTGTAGCTGGCAGTCCCCCAGTGAGCATGGTGCCATTTTGGTAATTTTTCCGTGCAGTGGATTATGTACAATCTTATGTCTCCTACTGTCACAGAGCTGTTGTTTGTGCCACACTTGTCATGCATCCTCCTCCCTCTTCATGAATAATCAATGCTGCCTGGCCTCCTGCTCGCTCAGCTGTCAGATTGCAGATCAGTCCTCTGTAGGCAGATTATCTCTGAAAGAATCTCTCCTCCCTAATGCGTTGGAGCTGTGGTCTAGAGGTAACTTACCTGTCTAGAGACCTGCCAGCATTTCATTCTCTGGTTTGAATCCCCTTATGGAAATTAAATAGATGTCTTTATTTTTTTTGTCTCATTATTGTATAATTTTTAAGGCTATGTTCACACACAGTATTTTTGCTCAGTATTTTGGTCAGTATTTTGAAACCAAAACCAGGAGTGGATTAGGAACACAGAAAGGCTATGTTCTGACACTGTTGAAATTGAGCAGATGGCCGTCATTTAATGGCAAATATCGGACGTTGTTTTTTTTTTTTTTTTTAAAAACAGTAATTAGTTGCCATTAAATGACGGCCATCTGCTCAATTTCAACAGTGTGTGAACATAGCCTTTCAGTCTTTCCAATCCACTTCTGGTTTTGGTTGCAAAATACTGACCAAAATACTGAGCAAAAATACTGTGTGTGTGAACATAGCCTTAAAAATTATACAATAATGAGGGAAAAAAGACATCTGTTTAATTTCCATCAGGGGATTTGAACCAGAAATTACTGCCTATAGAGCACTGATCTGCAATATAACAGCTGAGCGAGCAGGAGGCCGGGCAGCATTGATTATTCATGAAGAGGGAGGAGGATGCATGACAAGTGTGGCACGAACAACAGTTCTGTGACAGTAGGAGACATAAGATTGTACATAATCTGCTGCACGGAAAGTTACCAAAAAGGCACCATCCTCACTGGGGGCTGCTAGCTACAGCACACTGTCAACACCTTAGGTAGTGCCCGGGAGCTGACGGATTCCCTTTAAGGTTCAGCAACAACGGCCATACTGCGGTGTGGACATAGCCTTACCTTCTGTGGGATCCCGGCCAGAGCGTAGACACATCGTATATGCTCCGGCCGGGATCCCATACAGGGCCACAATTCAATGAATTGCGGCCGTAGGTAACCCTGTCAGTTCACACAATGAAGCGAGCAGCTCCGGCCTCTTGCTTCATTGTGTCCTATGGGTAGTTCTGATGCGGGCGCGCGCTGATGTGCCCGCATCAGAACACTACGGCCATAAAGATCATCTGGCCGATACTGCAGTACCGACCGGGATAATCCGTGCAGAGACTGGCCGTTCCGTGACCCAGCCGGGGTCACGGAACGGCCGGTCTCTCACGTTGTGTGAACATAGCCTTACAACCTGTAAAAATAATCTGTTATAGTAGATGTGCAGGCAATGGCTGATTAAAGCCCTGGCAGCATGATTATCGAGCTTTCTAATAGGTTCTCTAAAGGAGCACTGATCGGTTACATTGTGGCTCAGGATGTGAAATATGGCCTCCAGTGATTTTTTTTTTTCCAATTTAACTGGTATCAGAAAGTTATACAAATGTGTGAATTACTTCTATTTAAAAATCTACATTCTTCCAGTGCTTATCAGCTGCTGTGAGTGGAGCGCGAGTGGAGGAGGGACCTGGCCTGCACAGGGTGGTCTACAGCTCTGTACTCTGACCCAGGAAGTCTCCCTCACCTTCCAAACCATAGCAGATCCACTTCAGGCAGGGGCTTACATCAGAGGACAGGACTGTGGAGGTAATCTCTTCATAGCTGTAACCCCTCTCTCCCCGGACAGAGAGTGCTGCTATACTATGCTCACCCTATACCCTCCTCATACCTTCATGCTCCCTGCAGTCTCTTTCCGCCCTTGTGTTTCCCATCCTTTCCATTACTGTACTGTAACTTATAATATCACATATTCTGCTATTTCTGAATGTTATTCAGAATAATAAATCATTATTTTTGGGGTGTGGAACCAATTGTCTGCATATCAGTAATTTCTTATGGGAAAATTTGCTTTGGTTTAAGAGTGGATTTGGATTACAAGCACGGTCCCGGAACGAATTGTGCTCATAATCGAAGGCACCACTTTATGTAGTAAAGAGCAAGAAAAGTTAACAGTAATTGCATAGTGTGGTGCCACCTAGTGTTCAAAGTGTAAAGCAATTTGCATGCTTACCTACTAAGGGTAGGTTTGTGGTGTGTGCTCGATCGGTCACTTGCTAGATGGTACTGTGTGACACCACTACTGTTGTGGTTGGTCCGTGGAGTATAGCTCAGCCAGATGGTAGGTTGTTGTGACGCCAGTGCTGAATCAGCACACAGGTATGAGGCACACCTGCTTTTAGTTTTTTGAGGCTGACTATACCCTTTCCCCGATGGTTGGTTACCTGCTGAGTTGTGATGGGGCCCTTGGGCACTTATCACGGTGGTCCGGAGTGGAGTTGGGATCCACCTGGACTGTCGTACCGCCACCCACAGAAAGGGGAAATGACCCAAGGACGGTGTAACTGCTGTGTAGGTGCAATAAAGCATCCCAATAAACTCTTCTTTACTGAAGGAATACTTTAGCATACAAGCAGACAATAGACTTTTGACTTGACTGGACCAGATCTGAGCTGAGAACTGTAGAGGTACAGTTTAATAGCAGTGCTGTCTTGGTTGCATGCTGAGAAGATTCAGAGTTCAGAGAAGTGGAGAGGAGTAGGTTGTGACAGTTCAGAGTAATGGAGAGGAGTTTGTCTTGAGAGTCCTACCCAAAGTAGTTCTTGCTCTGCTGGAACTTTGGAAGAAGTAGAAGTAGAATACTTGAGAATACTTGAAAGAAGAAGAATACTTGTACCCGTGTGTCGACCTTTGTTGCTATACCACGTTTTGACCTGCAGTGTTGGGTGACCCATCCTAACAAGGTGAAACAAGCCCCAGACCTTGTTACCTGAGTTGAGCGAAGTGTCCGAGCATTTCCCGGTTTCACCTGCGCTGTGAGAGTACGTAGGCTTGTAGCAACTTTGCTCTATTTGGATCAGTTCCTCTAGCTGGTAGGATACTGTCCTGCACCTTTAGAGATGTTCACGGCATGGGTTGGAGTGATAACTGACTTGTCCTCTCTTGAGTTGTTTAGCACTGCATAGTAAAGATAAGTGTTGCTTTAAAGAAGCAAGTCTCTGTATCTTCCATGAGCGTCTGTCTACTACCAAACTCCAGACTAGACTACACTGGGCAGAGCCAGGGCCCAGCTGGACTACAGCAGGGACTGTCTTGTCTTGCTTCCTCTCTCTACCAAAACTTACATAAGACTAAGTGTGTAACTACACTTCCTCTCCCCATGTGACAACTTCCTACAGGGTGTGTAACAGCTCCTGTGAGTGGTGGAGAAGAGAGTGCAAAGAGAAAGGAGAATAGAGATGGTTAAAGGAGAAGAGCAGATCTCATTGGTGCGCGGATAATAAAAACATTAACCCTTGATTCACTACAGCTGTGCAATATACAGACATAGATATACATAATAGTGACATCTAGTGGCAAAACTTATACATGACTTCATTACCACTTCACTTTGAGTACAGGCTTTTGCAAGGGGGTGTTCAAAGTAGCAAAACTCGTGGTGGGACACCACAGGTTCACACTACAGAAAACGTGCGGCCTGTCATTTCATGTCAATTCCTTGAGCGGATGGAAGAATTCGCCGGTGAATATCATTGATTCTATGGGACGGGTGGAACATCAAAAGGAGGACTCGCCGCAGAAGCCACTTGAAGTCTCTGCGCATATTCCGTAGTGTGGATATATCCTAAACCAGGTGCTTGGTGGACACACATACTCATTTATTCTTGTTACTGATCTTCTGTTCACTCAACAGCAACTGGTGTGTTTACACAAAAAGATTTATCTGACAGATTTGTGAAGCCAAAGCCAGGAAAAGACTATAAACAGGGAAGAGGTCATAAAGGAAAGACTGAGATTTCTCCCCTTTCAAATCCTTTCTTGGCTTTGGCTTCAAATCTGTCTGTGTAAACGCACCATTATACATATTGGTGTTACACGGCTTATAAAGAGTCTGTGAGTATGTGCAGTAGCAGAGACAAAGCTGAGAAAATGTCCTTTGAATTCTATGCAAGTATCTATTATCATAATGTATGTAGGAGAGTTTACTGCTGAATATATGTTTAGCTGCCAGAGGGAGAAGGAGGCTGACTGGAGAACTCACTGGGGACTATATCTACAATTACCAGGGGGAGAAGGAGACTGACTGCTGTTGGTGTGGAGAAGCGGTTACATATAAGGGGTTGTATACACATAGAAGGGGTTTGGGGAATTGTAGGCAGAAAACAGAGAAAATGGAAGTGCTCAGCAGTCAGTTTATACTACAGACCTGCAGTGGTGCTAAAGGTTGTATCTTATGTACAATAAGTAATTAGTGGAAAGTACAGTAAATCCTCTTAAAAAGACCACCTTTCTTAGAGAATCAGTGGGTTTTCAGTCCACCATATCTCATACATAGTGGCCATATATTTTTAGAAGACCTTCCCATAGAAGACCAGTATTCAATGCAATGTAGGGTGGACATCTCAAACAGGTTTACTTTAGTTTAAAATGGCTGTTATTACCCTTTTGAGATTTTTTTGTACGATTGTGGTGTACGGATACAGCATGGGCGCCTGTCACAGTGTAATTGCAGGGGTCCTGATTGTTTTTTCCTTACCGCTGGAGGAGTTCTACAGCAGTCAGGCTTTATGTGAAGTAACATGGCATAGCATTGACCAGAGTATGCAATCTAGTCATTGCATGTAATAGTCCTCTAGGACTATAAAAAAGTGTTAAAAAATATGACATAACTCAATAAAAGTTTAAATCACCCCCCTTTCCCATTATACAAATAAAACATGTAAACATAATAAAATAATAATAATTAAATAAATAAACATATTATATATCATAACGTGCATAATTGTCCGATCTATTAAAATATAACAATATTGTTCTGAACCGGTGAACAGTTTAAACGAAAAGAGGGAAAGAAATGCCAAAACATACGATCTACACAAAGATGATACTAATAAAAACAAAAAATCTTGGCACAAATAAAGACATCCGATACAGCTCTACAGATAAAAAAAAATAAAACTATTATAAGAGGCGATAATGGGGCCATTTTAATTGTAATTATTTGCAAAAATAAGATTTACAGTAAAAAAAAGTAAAACATTAGAAAAACTATAAAAAATATGCATATCTTTAAATTCAGACTGACCTATAGAATAAAGATATCATGCAAGTTTTAGCGTTAAGGGCATTAAATAAACATGGGAAACCCCCTAAATAGGGATGGTCCGAACCTGCCGAGGTTCGGGTTCGTACGGCAATGATTCCCGCTGTCTGCCCGCTCCGTGGAGAGGGTGGATACAATGGAAGGACCGCCTGGAAAACTGGAATACAGCCATAGCCATAGGTTGTATCCCAGTTTTCCAGGTGGTCCTCCCGCTGTATCCATCCACTGCACGGAGTGGCCAGACAATGGGAATCTGATGCCGAGCGTTTGGGTTAATACGAACCCGAACCTTGGCAGGTTGGGACCATCCTTACCCCTAAAGTTACAAAATAGCATTTTTTTCCAATTTCACCCCAATAAATAATAATTTTGGGGTCTCTTCATACATTTTATGGTAGATTGAAAAGCGCAATTACACAGTACACTTATTTCTGAAAAAAACTCAAGCCCTTATGTGGCCCTGTAGATGGAGGAATAAAAGATGTACAGCTCCTAGAAAGCAAGGAGGAAAAAAAAGAAATGCAAGAATTAAAAGCTGGCACTGGGTCATTAAAGCCATTTTGAGGTCAGGTCATGAAGGGGTTAATACAATCTTGATACCTCAGGGTTATATTTACACACCGTTAAAATGACAGCCGTCCTTTTATAGCAAATAACAGCTGTATTGAAAAATGGCCAAATAGTTGGAGACAGGAGCCATCCAATAAAAACGTCCGTCTTTGCCAGTATGTGAACATAGCCAAGAGAGTTTATTCCATTTTTTAATTACAATTTTTTTTAAAATAACTTGATTATTTTATCACATTTATTCAATGGCGTTTGCTTTCTCTTATTGAATATGACAGTATCTCCTACAATTTGTCGCCTTAGTTCTGTCTAACCGTTTTCTTCAAAAGAAATTTAAAAAAAAAAAAAAAAAAAAAGAAGTGTTTTTGTATTTTTTCATGTTTCATGTGAATTTAATTGACCCTCCTCAGTTTTGTAGCAAACGTACTTTTACAGCTATCATTTCCATTTCATATAGAATAGATTTGAATTCATTGGATGGAATGTCATCTTTTTATTTTGCGGAGCCCACAAAAGAAAGGTCGTTTTCATGTCAAGTGGGGTGTGGAGACCAGCTGAGAAGCTGCATAGATGAATTGTGCCAATTTCTCCTTCCAACACCCGTTAAAATTCTTATATGGGTAGACAGGAGACGACATATGGTGCCTCACTCAAGAGAGTTCCATTCAGAAAAAGAGGCATGATGACCCCATTGTCACCTTCTGCCTTCCACTCTAAAAGACATCCTCTGCACTTAAGGATGAAGCTAGGGAGATGCTCTGTGGTTTGCACCTTCATTGAAACATAGATCATCTCAATGTATCTTTTAAACTAGACATCCACTGCAGACTAATTGTCTCATTGAACTATGACACTGAATATGCGTAGATCAATGTACTTCTCTTCTGACAAATCATAATCTTATCAAGGTGAAATATGCTAAATAAATCCCCCACATGCCCCGGCATGCTGGTAAAGGCTAAGATTAAAATATGCTGTTTTTACAACATTGGTTGTGATATGTGGCTTCATTATATCTGTATTTGTCCATTTTTTCTTTAAAAACTTGAAATGTTTTTTATACACCTTAATTTAAACACATGCAATGTTTATGGCCCAAGAACTGAGCTTGGGTTTAAAAAAAATAAAAATAAAAATGTCCTGAGCATTTCACCACCTAAAACAAATGCAATGTATTTATAAATCCAATGCTGATGGTTATTATTTTTCCGAAGAAGGGAACTCGTTCTTAGATTCTACACATGATAAATACATTTTGACATTTTTTTAATTTGAATTATTTATGGGTCCTTAAATATATTTGATTAAAAAGAAGCTGTGGAAGAGTTACCGGATTACCCAGACATTATTGTCTTACACCACTAACTTTTCAAAAAATATTTTAAAATTTGAAAGAAGGTTTTATAAACAAAAAATGCATAAAATTGAACGATTAATGACTATAAAAGAATGTGAAATGCGTAATTACATTATTTGCATCAACAATAGTCAACATTGACTGATTACGAGATTGACGAGAATGGGTTTGACTATAAGCTTTACTGCTGAAGGAGTTGTGATTGGGAGGGTGGGTGGGGAAGAGGGGGATAAGAGAGTAAAGGGAAAAAAACAGAGAAGGAGAGCAAGGGGTGGGTTAGAACATACTAGTGAAATATCAGGTCATGAGAGTGGCCTGAACGGATGATCATAAGAGGTCAATGTAGCACTGTTGTAGAGGTTTTGAAGTTTTACCATTAAGACCAGTTCTTAAAATTTTTTGTATGAGATCTTGTTGGCCAGCTGGCTAGTTCTTCCATCGTGTAAATATGCTCAACTTTGTCAAGCCAGTGTTTAATTGTTGTTGAAGTGAGTTAGGAGTATTTGGGTAGTTTTATAATTTGGGGAGGAAGCCAGAGCAGAAAAAGTTGTGGTGTAAGTTTAATCCAAGTATTGAGGATGTGGGAAATATTTTGTTTGACTTCCAACCAAAATGGCTGGAGGAAAGGTCACGGTCAGAGAATATGTTGTAATGTACAATGTGACCCGCCGCTTCGCCAACAAGACTCTTTTCCTGAAAACTTGATGTGGCATTTTATACCATCTTGAAAGTGTTTTGTAGGTGTTCTGGGGAACTCCTACCAGAAAATGTTATACAAAATGCAAAAACCTCATTCAGTGACCCACAGATGACATCTTCTTTAATCTGAGATGTTCTCTTTTCCTTTTCATCTCTATTCGGCCCAGACCACCATGATGATTTCTTCCAACTACAATTCATCTCTTTATACCCTGCCAGACAAACATATTAGGCTTCACACTTTTCCACCAATTTCCTTTCTTTTTCCACTCCTATAGGCTCCCATACAGTAGAAACTCTACTGTTTAGTGTCATGGGCATTGAATTGAGCAGGTTAGTGAGATGCCCCCTATATGTAGGATCCCGTTGTACCCCCATATAGTAATAATGCCCCCTGCTGTGCCTCCATATAGTAATAATGCCCCCTGCTGTGCCCCCATATAGTAATAATTTCTCCTGCTGTCCCTTTCATATAGTAATAATGCCTCCTGCTGTGCTTCTTTATAGTAATAATGTGCCTGCTGTACCCACGATAGTAATAAAGTTTCCCCTGCTCTGCCTGCTAGACTGGATTATCACACTACCTCCAAAGTCAGTTGGTCCAGGGCTCTAGCCTAGCAGAGGCCTACATATGTGTGCTGAGCCTGTACCCAGGGGAAGACTCCGGCTACACAGTGCCCACTATACTGATGCCCACAGCAGCGCGGGAGAAGTGAGGGTGGAGCTCGGGGAAGTGGGGCCAGTACGTCACGTCACTGGGAAGACCTCTGGGGGAGATCATCAGCTGTCACGGACATCACTCATTCAGCAATCCGCTTCCAGCAGTCCAGGTCAGGTCCAGGATGCCAAGGTGCAGAAGATGCTAAAATCGTCTGGAGGCAGGAGAGAGGCTGGGCAGGAGGTGGGCGCCGCTGCAGCCGGCCGCGGTGCGCGCATTTGATTACGTCATCCGGCACTTGTTCATTGGAAGCGTTCGCCACGACGGTACCTGGGGGCAGGCAATATATAGTCCGAGCAGGCCAGGGATCCCTATTAGAGGCCGCTGCTGGCCCCCTCTGCGTGCTGCCGCACCCCCTCTCCGCCCCACTGGTGAAGGTGGCGCAGATCGGGCAGATGTGGACAAAATATTGACAAAAATACCCTTTGTGAATATTTTGATGCCAATCTGCCCCATCTGCGCCAAAAAAGGCATATTCGCCTTTTCATACATGTCCCCCCAAGAGTATAGATACAAATGCCTACAATTTTCTTATTGTCAGCTCCAAAAAAGAAAATTGAAACCCAGGCAGGAAGACCTGTATAACGTGCTACTAAATAAGTACAAGGTATGTAACAAATACAATCCAACCTGTAATAGAAGATACCCGGGCAAACAGTGGGGAGAAAGTACCCCACGCGTTACGCTGCCACCCTGCAGCTTTGTCAGGACTCCTGTCTTTGGATGAAACTGGCCATGTTTTTTTTAATAACCCCATTTAACAGTATAGTTATTACTCACTCAAGCATTTCATATCTGTGAATGTTAGGATAATGGCTGGGTGACTGGTTCAGCAATGTTTATTTGTGCTACTTTTTTTTTAGTTTAATATAAGACGGCCAGATCATCATAGAAGTCAAACACTTACACCTATTTTTTCACTCCTTCTCTCCATATATATTGTAAGCCCTTGACTTTCTTAACGTCAGTTTATTGATGTTTGAGGGCACCAGTTTACGGACAGCTGTTTTAGGATCCTTCCAAATCATCCATTGACTTCGTATTATATGAGTAAAAATGCAAAATATAGGAGTCTTTTGTATTATATAGCAGCAGGAAGAACCTAGAGGTACTGTAGCAGTAACAGGTATACTGTCAGCGTCGTGACTTCTCATTGTGCTGTGCCTGCTTATTCCCTTATGTATTAGTTGGCCCAATGCGGTGGGTAATGGTCCGATTACATGGAACAATTATCGTTCAAATTTTCTCAATAACGATTACATTTGAGCGATAATCGGCTCATGTTAACACAGCAAACGATTAAGCGACGAGCGAGAAATTTTTCATTGTGATCTTTCAGCATGTTCTCAAATCGTCGTTGGTCGTTCGCTAAAAATTCGCAGATCGCTTCGTGTAAACCGTCTGTAAGTGATTGCCAATCTGCTAGATCAGTGCTCGTCAGCACAGAACCTATTTTACAGCTTGACTCTCATGCAGCAAGAGCTGTAAATACATCATTAGCAATGTCCGTGCAGCTCTTGCCTTTTTATAAACAATAATAAAGTTTTAGTTACCTCTTCACGCTCCCCTGTGTCCTCCTGGCTGTTTCCCACTAAAGCGGAGCCAACTATGAAGCTTGTAAACCCACCTCTGAAGTGACAGGCCCCTCAGCCAATCACTGACCAAGATGGGACAGCACCACAACCAGTGATTGGCTGAGCAGCCTGTCAGTTCAGAAACAGGTATTGAAGCTTCAGCAGCAGCTAGTCAGTGGGAAACAGGCAGCAGGACACTGGAGAGCATAGACAAGTAAGTATATATTTTTTATTATTTTCTATATACAGTGGTGCCTTGGATTACGAGCATAATTTTTTCCGGGACCATGTTTGTAATCCAAATCCACTGTTAAACTAAAGAAATTTTCCATAAGAAATCATTTAAATGCAGACAATTGGTTCCACACCCCAAAAATAATGATTTCATATTCTGAATAACATGTAAAACAAATGAAACAAACATTTATAAACAATTCATCCAAAGAAATAGCAGTGGCGACTCACCAATCGGATGACTTGTGCAGATTTTTTTATTCAACCTTTGGACATAGACATCGGGCAGACGCCAGACAGGTGCAGGTTGCAAGCTCGTTTCGTGCTGTCGCGCTTCAACAGACCCCCTAGAGGGGTCTGTTGAAGCGCGACAGCGCGAAACGAGCTTGTAACCTGCACCTGTCTGGCGTCCGCCCGATGTCTATGTCCAAGCGTTGAATAAAAATATCTGCACAAGTCATCCGATTGGTGAGTCGCCACTGCTATTTCTTTGGATGAATTGCATTTGCCGGTATGGTTTCTTATGTTGAGTGAGCACCACCAGACTTGATATCATCCTGTGCTGATTTGTCATTGCACCATCGCAGCCAATTTCGTGGTGATTTACTGGGACTTGTAGTGCCAATCGCTGCCTATATTTGCTGTTTGAAAAACATTTATAAACAACTGAATATGTGATATTATAATTTACTGTACAGTATAGCAATCAGCATGTGGTGTATAAGGTATAGTAACTGCATAAACCTGATAACACAGCAGCAGTTGTAGATACAGGATAGAGCTCCAAATCCCCATAATGCAGTAGCGTAGTACAACAGGCTAGAATAGAAGCAGGGCTGCTCTCAGAGGTCTGTGTGGTCACATGACAGCAATGGAGAAGAGGTGTGTACTCAGCATGGACCAATCAGAGCTGACAGAGACTGCAGGGAGCATGAAGGAATGAGCAGGACAGATGTGGGCACATCAATGCAGCACTCTCTGTCCGGGGAGAGAGGGGTTACAGCTATGAAGAGATTACCTCCACAGTCCTGTCCCCTGATGTAAGCCCCAGCCTGAAGTGGATCTGCTATGATTTGGAAGGTGAGGGAGACTTCCTGGGTCAGAGTACAGTGTTGTAGACCACGCTATGGAGACTCTGCCCCTCCCCCACTCCCCCTCCCACCCAGTAAAGGGAGCTCTTAATCCAAAACAATGCTCTTAAACCAAGTCACAATTAAAAAAAACTGTGAGCTCTTAAACTAAAACGCTCTTAAACCAAGTTACTCCTAAACCAAGGTACCACTGTACTTTACTCAGCTGCCGACCACAAATCTCCTATTACGCAGAGCGATGCATGGTCAGCAGCCGATGATTTTTTACCATGCTGAAAGACAACGATCAGCCGCTGATCGGCTGCTTGGCTGATTATTGTCTTTATTAAACATGGCATTATCTGCCCAATTCTGCCTGATAGGGCAGATAATTGCCCCTGTCTTAGGACCATAGCTCCCCGAGCAGATTAACCCTTAGGCAGTTTTGTCGTAGTCTAACAATCTAACCCTCTACAAGCAGCTGTATCCTAGACTCGCAAATTAACCCCTTGGTACCTCCCAGAGATTGTGACTTCTCTGTGCTAAAATAAATGTCTTCCTGTAATACTGAGGGAAATCTATATGCATTTGAGAAAAATATTCTACATTTATCTACTGTCTGTCTGTTATTGTGTTTTTCTCAGAATTGCTAGTGCTATTGCTTATATTGCTACGCATGTTACATTTTCCAGGCCTCTACTCTATCACAGCTAATGCAGAAAGAGAGAGGGGGTTGGTTGTCTTATCTATTGATTTAAGCAAGACAGCCAGTGCCCTTCAAACACATCATGGGTTAGGGCATGCTGGAATGAACATGGAAGTGCAAGTACTGGAATCTCAACATGGGGTTTGATCTTGTATTGTTCCTGCCTGTTGCCTATCTATTGTATAGCGCTCTGGAACTAAGGGCGCTTTATAAATAAATAATAATAATAATAATAATAATAATAAATGGGGTCTTGAAATGGGATAACAGTACAGTATACAGAATATAAGTCTTACTTATTTACATTCAATCTAAAGCCAAATAATTTGTGTGTGCAAACAAACCCCTTTGAAACCTTAAATTTTGGTATATTGTACATTATTCACCAAAAATGAAAAATAAAACAAGTTGGACTTCTTAGAGAGTATTACCAGCACATCTTTACTTTTAATATTTACCCTTCTTTTTAGACGGCCAGCTCACACTGAGGTGGGACAGCACAGTGGCCAGTGATTGGCTGTCGGGTAGTATTATTGGTTCACTTAAAACTTGGCTCCCTAATTTAATTGTATTTAATTGTTTTGAATTTACTTTTACTGTGTAGAACTAGTACCTGACCCTGACTTCATTTTTTGCCTTACATAATACTGAGCTGCTATATCTAAGCCTGTTGTGGTTTTTCCTCTTTGTGTGTGTGTGTGTGTGTGGGGGGGGGGCGGGGGGCGGGGGATTTTGCAGAATTTTTGCTTACCCTGCTATATATGTTGAACTCTAGCTAGCTTGCTTCAGAAAGGCAGCGGTGGTCATGCTGCCACCCTCTACTAACTACTTAAAAGCTGCATTTAATGGTGCGTTTACACGTAACGATTATTGTGCGAATTTGCGCGATAACGATCGAATTCGAATGATAATCGTACGTGTAAACGCAGCGAATGATCAAACGACGAACGAGACATCGTTCGTTTTGATCTTTCAACATGTCATCAAATCGTTGTTCGTCGTTCGCAAAAAGTTCGCCGATCGTTCCGTGTAAACAGTCGTCGCGCGATAGTCCGGCCACCCGCAGCCCCGCCCCCCGCTCGCAGCCCGGACCCCGCTCATCCGCAGCCCTCTGCGCCGGCTCGATCGCCACCCCCACGCTCTCATCGCCGATGCCGACGCTCCGATCGCCACCCACCGCCGCCACTCCGGTCGCCCCCCCCGCCGCCGCCGCTCTGGTCACCCCCCCCCCGCCGTTGCCGCCGCCGCTCTAATCGCCCCCGCCGGCCCACGGTCATACGTTACCTGCTCTGCGCAGCAGGTCTTCAGACATCCCCGGCTTCGCTCTTCAGTGCACTGATTGGCTGAAGAGGGGAGCCGGGAAGTTCCAACGGCTCCTCTTCAGCCAATCAATGCTCCTCTTCAGCACTGATTGGCTGAAGAGGAGCCGTTTGAAATTCCCGGCTCCCCTCTTCAGCCAATCAGTGCTGCCTTGCATTGATTGGCTGAAGAGGGGAGCCGGGAATTTCAAACGGCTCCTCTTCAGCCTATCAGTGCTGCCTTGCATTGATTGGCTGAAGAGGGGAGCCGGGAATTTCAAACGGCTCCTCTTCAGCCAATCAGTGCAAGGCAGCACTGATTGGCTGAAGAGGAGCCGTTTGAAATTCCCGGCTCCCCTCTTCAGCCAATCAGTGCACTGAAGAGCAGAGCCGGGGATATCTGAAGACCTGCTGCGCGGAGCAGGTAACGTATGACCGCGGGCCGGCGGGGGCGATCGGAGCGGCGGCAGGGGCGATCGAAGCGGCGGCGGGGGCAACCGGAGCGATGGCGGCGGGTGGTGCTCAGAGCGGCGGCAGGGGGGGCGACCGGAGCGGCGGCGGCGATGAGAGCGGCGTGGATGGCGATTGAGCCGGTGCAGGGGGCTGCGGATGAGCGGGGGGCCGGGCTGCGAGCGGGGGGCCGGGCGGCGGGCGGGACGGGCTGTGGGCGCGCGATCGCAAAACGATTGTAAAACGATTTTTCCGTACAATATATCGTACCGTCTAAACGCTGATCGTTATGAAAAAAAAATTGTTTCTCCGACATCATTAATCGTACGATCGGGCCAATTATCGTTTTGTGTAAACGCACCATGAGTTTCAGTGGCAGGACCCCCACCATGTGACTGCAGGTGCGCTGATCAGTCAACCTGACTGCCTGAGGTCTGATGCTCAACCCCAATGCAGTCTGATCAGCAATCTTCTCATAGAGTCTGTCTCAGGCAGACTCTATGAGCAAAGTGCTACTAATACTGATCATTGCTATGCAATGGCATAGCATTGAACAGTGTATGCAGTCTAATGATTGCTGTAACAGTCCCCTTAAGGGACTTAATGGGAACCTGTCACCCCGGGCTGCCCCCCGAACCCATCCCACCCCTTAGAAAGCGTAATTTTTTTTAAAGAGATGTTTTTAAAAATATGACAAAACAGTCTCCCAATTAAACTTTACATTACCCCCTTTCCCAATTCATTAAAAAAAACATGTAAAAATGAACAAACATATTAAGTAGCAAAGCATAGCGTGCGCAATTGTCCACTCTATTAAGATATAACATTGTTTTTTTCTGCACAGAGAACAGCATGAAATAAAAGAGAAAAAACAAAAACATTAGCATTGCTGATTTTTGTTACAATATGCGTCCAAAAAAAAATTGATAAGCAATCAAAATTTCTCAACTATATCACTAAGTTACCAAGAAAAACTAGCTCATGGTGCAAAAGATGAGCCTCCAAATAGCTCCATAGGGGAAAAAATAAAACTGTTATTTAAGTGCCAATAGGGCAATTTTAAACAATTTTTATCAGTTTTACTGTTTTAAGTACAGTAAAGTATTAGAAAAGCTGTGTAAACATGGGTATTGTATTTGGACTGACATAGAATAAAGATACAGTTTTACCGTAACAAGCATTGCATAAAGACTGAACCCCCCCTTTAATGTCACCCCATAAATATTATTTTTGGGGCTTTTTCATACATTTTAATGTAGGAGTCATTGCAAAGTACACAAAGTACAAAGTACAAAAAAGAAAAAAAAAAAGCTCTTACATGGCACCGTAGGGCTAAATAAGGTTTAGGAGGTTTAGTGTTTTTAGTAAAGAAAAAAAAAACTGAACACAAAAACATTCTGAGATCTGTTAAAGGAGACTAATCTAACCTGCTGATATGTCCCTATTGTGCAGGAAGCGCTGAGGATGAAGGTATGTCTTTTACCTCCATCCTCAGTGCCATTGCCGTGCAGTTAGTCATTTACTCCTCAGTCTGGTAAGACCATTAGGAGCACTGCCCGCCCACATAGTGCCCCTGGCGGTCTTGCTCCATTGATAATCATAAGAATGGACGGGCCGGCTTACAGCGGATCAGCGATATGGTGGCAGGGCAGTGCTCCTAATGGCGCCCCAGTTCTCCAACAGTCTTTCCACTTCTCCAAATAGGATCAAGAAGTAAAAAAATAACTGCATGAGAATGGCACCAAGGATGAAGGTAAGAGACGTACCTTCATCCTTGGCACCTCCTGTGCAATAGGGGGCTATCGACAGGTTCAATTTGTTTAACCTGCTGATAGCTCCACTTTAAGGCAAAGCTCAGAAGCAATATGAGAAAAAATTACTTTCTGAAAAATGGTTGGAACAAACTTCCAGCAGAGGTGGTTGGTAAATCTACAAAAGTGAACGTAAACCTGACTGTTATATACACATATCTATCCCAACATAATAAGAAAGGAAAAATATAAGGGCAGACTAGATGGACCAGGGATGGGGGGTGGGGGTGTAGGCAGGGGGCTATTTCTGCTGACAATCTTTGCTTCTGGGTTTCAATCCCTACCTCATCTTCTTATCTAGTTCTTTTAATAAATGGGTGTACCATCTTAATATCCTAAATGATTGAAACTTAACAGATGATAAATATCACTTAGCGGAAACTCCTTAAGGACCCATGACGTACCAGCCGCGTCGGTTACTTAACCATTCAAAGTTTGCTGTCAAAACAGCGATATTTAATAGCCCTCTTTGATGATCTAGCGGCCACATGGGCTTCCTACAATGTGATCGTGGGAAGCCAATCCGTCATACTTACCAGTCCGGGCCTCAATGACAATGTTTGCTGGTCCTGGCTCAGCAATCACTAGGGGCTGGCTTTGCCATTTACTCCCTGCTCTACCAGTCACTCTTGTGGCCATGGGCATAGTGCTACCTGCGTTTACAAGGGGCCACTATCTTCCCAAAAGCTCTGGCACTTGGATGACGTCACTCAAGCACTTGCAGGAAGGGAGAGAAGACCCCAGTGGAGTCAATTGATTCTGGGTGTTTGTTTTTTCTTTTTCTTTATAAAGCACACCATATACTGTATACAACCACCACTTCTACTGACCAAATCCAGTATACTGGGCAATATTATTGATATACAAGGGACACATAATCTACCGCACAGTGACTTCACAATACCACTATCCATAATGTTACTCAACAAAAACTAATATATCAACACCAATGATACCATTGTACAGGAGACAAATAAAACCACCACAGTATGACCACATAGCATAACAACATAGTGTCTGAAAATTTTCCATACTGTTACTGCACAAAACACCCTGTACACAGACAGATAGATAGATAGATAGATAGATAGATGCAATATGTTAGTTTTTTTGTTATATACAGTACCCTATTAATGTTGTTCTGTGGCCACTTCCACAAAACCATTTATTTTTATCGCCCACAAAGCATCTAGTTTACAATGCACCTATTACTCTCCAACTACAATAGCTGCAAACCTTCAGTCAGGGCCGGCGAAGCTCTAGGGCATCCTACTCCTATGGGGGAGGGGAGCCACTCGGCTGCTGGAACAGATAGATAGATGCAATACTGTGTGGAACTGTGTGGGAGTTGGGTAAAAATAGGTGTTTTTTTTATATTACAGAGGGGAAGATGCCTACATGGGGGATTCTACATACTAGGGAAGAATACTTATAGGTTGATTCTACCTAGTAGGATAGGATTAGCTTCAAGGGGGATGCCTACCTTCTGGAGAGACTACCTATTGGGGTGGGGGATAGCTACATGGGGGATAATACCTAGTAAGGGCTCTACATGCACAGAGTGACCACACTTCTCTATGGATGCACAGAGGGGCCTAATATCAATATGGGCCAACATAGGAGTCTTACCTACTATATGGATACACAGGTGGGGCCTAACTTCTATATGAGCACACAGAGTGGGCCTTTTTACCAGGGCAATGACAAAGTGTTTGGTGCCCTAGACAAAGGGCACCCCCCATCAGTGGGAGTTGGGTAAGACTGGGTGTTTTTTTTTTTTTTTTTTACAGAGGGGAAGAAACCTACATGGGGGATTATACATGGTTTACATGGTTTTTATACTACCTACATGGTTTTTATACTACCTACTAAGGAGGGATTACCTTTAAGGGGGATGCCTACCTTCTGGAGAGACTACAACTGGTTTTATCTTTTGCAATGCAAAGGTTCAAGCAATCATTTGGTGTGTGAGTTGCACAGAAAAGGTACTAAAGGGCTGGCCCTACCTTCAGTGCATGCTAGGAGTTGTGGCTATGAACACTACAACTCCCAGCATTTACTAAGAGGCTACAGCCCTCAGAATATGCTCGGATTTGAAGTATGAACAAATGAACAGACAACTTCTCCATAAGTTTATTGATGGGCCTTCAGGACGGATGGTTACAGCTTGTGAAGCACAGATTGCAGCCACCAGGAGCCTCTGGACAACCATCACTTCACCTTTTAATGTTATTGTTATTTATTAAAGGGTTGCCCTCTCAGAAATTACAATTCCCAACTTTATACATTTTGGGCATTCGGAGAGTTGGAGTTTGAATGAAAGCTTATCGTACATAATGAAGTTGTGGACAGAGGTATAGTTAAAAGCAGAATGGAACTGGGTCTGCATCCTGTTTCTCACAGGCTTCACTGGTGGGCCCTCAAGATCAGTTCCTTTGGTGGGTATCCAAGTCTGACACTGCCATCAAGTGTAACCTTTCTATTTTTGCAAAGCCCAGTTGATTCAATGGGAGGCAAAACTTACTCTTCAAAGCGAATGTCCCATCAGTAGTGAAATATTTTTTGTTTAAAAAAACAACGTTCCTACGACCAGTGCCGTTTTGTTTGTGTGTACCGTCCCGCTGTAACGATATCCCCTCCCCTTTGTGACTCTGCCATGCTTGATTCTAATAGAGATGTGCCACCAAAGGTAAAGGATATCATCACACTGGGGGGGGGGGGGGGCACCGGGCCCACCCCCAGTGCATAGAGTGGAAGAACAAAACAAGAACCAAAACAAAACTGGGCCTGTTAGCAATTTGAAAAAGGACCGTGCCACTGAGATCCCCACATCGGTCCGTCAGGGGGGTGACAACACCTCCTGGTGGTACCTTTGCTCTAGATGGCAGAGACTCATCAAGTGAATCAGTATTCTATGTTATGTTTAAGGCTAGGTTCAGATCACGTTTTTGCTATCCATTTAATGTATCCATTCTATGAAAAAAATGGATGCAAAAACGGATGGTAAAAAACGGATGGTGTTATATGCCACGCGTTTTGATCCATTTTCCGTTGACTTAAAGTGACTGTACCATCAGGCCCGGGCTGAAGCACTGGAGGCAGGCTGACCCACCCCCAGTGGGAAGAAACCCCAGCCCCTCCATGACGTGACTCCATTAGAATCAATGGAACCCTATCATAGAGGGGCAGGGGTTTTCTCCCACTAAGGGTTGGTCGGCCCGCCTCCAGTGCTTCAGCCTGGGCCTGGTGGTACAGTCACTTTAAAGACGTATAAAAACTGATCTGACCAAGTTTTTTCTGTATGTTTTCCAAAATAGATACAGGAAGACGGATTACAAAATCGTGATGTGAATACTATCCCTTTCTTCAATCTGTTCCCAGTTTCCGCCTTTGGTGGCATGTTCTATACCTTCATTGTTTGGTCAAGTAACGCTTTTGGGCACCTCCCTCAATTGTAAACCATCACATTGTGTTATCTGTTGAGGGAAAAGAATGATTTATAAGGACTATTTAATAGTTGGCTAAAGATATATGCTAAAATTATTTTTTAGAGATCTTCACATGGTAATATGAGATGATAAAATGGAGTTAGTTAAAAACTAGTTTAATATAATAATAATAATAATAATAATAATAATAATTGTAAATATAAAAAAAAATATTCCAAATTTAGATCCTTAGATAAACTGAATCTCTTCTGCCTCCCAAAATTTATCTCATAGACAACCTTCTGACAGTCCTTTCAGGGGCTATCTATCCACATTGCATTCAGCTGGCTCCAATATCTGAGGCAGATGGACACCTCACAAAAGACCCCTCACCTCTCCAAGCTGGTCTTTCAACATGCCTGATTAAATCCTAATACATAAGTTAGAATTGATACAGTGACTCTGGGGGGATTCAATTAGTGCAGAAGGCATGAAGAAAACAGCACAAAGAGATGTGGTAGTTAGAAAGTCATTTTCTTTTGATCATTATAGCATCTTACATGTGGAAGAAGAAAATTATAGGCTCATGTGTCTTTCCTTAATATCCTCTGGGGCCAGATTTGTCGTAACATCGAAGTTAGCTGTCAGATTTGACAAAATCGTGTGGAGTTGATGAATTTACAGCACTCTTTTAAAAGCCAGAGCCATAACTGCTAAGGAGTTGAGTAAATGCCTTCCTACTACTCACCTTTGATTGCTTTTTCATATCTAAGCAAACGTTTCATAGGTATATAATATCCTAAAATAATCACATGTAAATAATAAACCCAAAATACCAAAGCTTTAATAAAAAGAAATAAACAGAGCTAGATCCTCAGAAACTGCGGTGTACAATAGATGGCAGTGCTGGCTAAACTGATACACAAGCACAGGGGAGGGGGCCACTGAAATTGGGATTTTTCGAGCATTAAACTTGAGTTGTTATATTTAAATGACTAACGTTTCCGAGGCAAAAATAGGAACTACAGGTCTGCACAGAAGAAGAGGAGACTTTAAGAAGGCAGGCTATTTAGAAGGATTGCAAGATTTCAAATGGGAAATCTGAAATAGTCCGGATGATTGACAACCAGAAAAGGGGAATGATATTTCTTCTAGTTGCAAATGAGTCTTACTTTTTTGGGGATATATTTATGAAAATTAGATTCACTTTTAGTTTAAAAAATTATCAATTTGTGTTTTTTTTTTTTAAATTTCCTAAAAGAGGAATTTCAGTATTAGGAAATTGCTTTATTGTCATTTGCAATAATTTTTGACATGTCCTCAACGCTGTGACCCACTGTGATCCAGAGATACAGCTGGGGGATGGGCACAACAGTGCCCATCTCTCCCTGACTGTCATTGTTTGCTTCATTAGAGTCACTAACTAACATAGTGTTATTATAAATTGTACTTGTTTCAACATCATTTAATATGATTCACCTGAGGCGGATTATAATGTGGGTGTTTTGGGTGTCTGCCGGGGGTACATAGCTGTCCAAACCACCCACATCATCACTGTCAGGGGTGCTACATCCATGAGAAAGAAGTCTCTGCCTTGGGGGTCTCTCTGCCTAAACAGAAGGGGGGGGGGGACTATCCAGCCCCTAGCCTATATTTCTGCACACAGAGAGGGAAAGTGATGGAGTCACATGACCCACAGGTCCCAAAAGTTACAGTGTGGAGCAACATGGCCTGACTACAGAGAGGAAGAAGGAGACAAAGCTGTAAGTGCCGCGTGTATGTATGAATGTATCTTTCTGTTAGTGAGTGTACTGTATGTATCTGTGTGTATGTATCTATGTGTCAGTGAGTATGTGTGGTACTCTACTAATCGATCGGTGATGTGTTGGGATGGTGCTAGTGACGTCACTTCTGTGATGGTTCGTCGGTGTAGGTGTACGGCGTCGCCAGTGATGGTAATGTTGTGACGCCAGTGCTAGTCCAGGACACAGGTGTTGTTGTATACTTGCTTTTATGTTATGGCTGGCTGTACTGTTCCCCAATGGTCGGTGACCTGCCCTCTGTGGGACACTTTTCTTCCTCCAACCAGTGAATCAAGTATTGTTGTTCTATGTTGAGCAAGTCATAGCAAAAACTACACAGACTAATAATCAGCTAGAAGCTGTGATGTCATTAAAAGCTTTGAGCAGCAACTAAAAGCAGCAACTTAATCAGCAACTAAAAGCTTAAAGGGGTTATCCAGCGCTACAAAAACATGGCCACTTTCCCCCCTACTGTTGTCTCCAGTTCAGGTGCAGTTTGCAATTAAGCTCCGTTTACTTCAATGGAACTGAGTTTCGAAACCCCACCCAAACTGGAGACAACAGTAGGGGGAAAGTGGCAATGTTTTTGTAGCACTGGATAACCCCTTTAAGGACCTTTGCATTAGAAAGAGGATTGGGTAATAAAGAGTCTGTAAGAAAGCTTTGCTAAAGGGAAACAGGGTCACAGAGAGAAGTTGGGGGTGGTTGGTCTATATGAGTGGGAACCATGAGCAGGAATCAGAAACCTTAGAGTCTAATCAGGCTAATGTCTACATTCTAAGCATACATTCAAGGACAACATTCTAAGCCTTCATTCTTTGTCAACATTCAAAGCCTACAATCTATGTCAGCATTCTAAGCCAACATTCTATGTCGGCATTCTAAGCCTACATTCCATGTCAACATTTTAAGGCTACATTGTATGTCAACATACTAAGGCTACATTGTATGTCAACATTCTAAACCTACATTCTATGTCAACATTCTAAGCCAACGTTCTAGGTCAGCATTCTAAACCTACATTCTAGGTGAACATTCTAAGCCTATATTCTAGGTAAACATTCTAAACCTACATTCTATGTCAAAATGATAAACCTACTTTCTATGTCAACATTCTAAGCCAACATTCTAGGTCAACATTCTAAGCCTATATTCTAGGTCTACATTCTAAACCTACAATCTAGGTCTACATTCTAAGCCTATATTCTAGGTCAACATTCTAAACCTACATTCTATGTCGACATGCTAAACCTACTTTCTATGTCAACATTCTAACCCTACATTCCATTTCAACATTCTAATGTTGTTATGTGGGCTGGTGGGGTAGTTTGTGTGCCAGAGATGATTTTTTGTCCTAGTCCGGCCCTGGCGAAGTCCAACTGGCCTTGTGGTGGGTGCTGGTGAAAACCGGAGTTCCTTAGTTTCTGCTCCTCAGGGAAGGAATGCCAGCACTACTCTGTGATCCAGCAATTTCTTGAATGTTTTTTTCTGCTTTCCCAGCTTAAAGCTATGTTCACACAACATATAGCAACAGACACTGTTAAACTACCTTCCGCTGGGCTGCATTCAGGACATTGCTGCAGCCGATACCTCTGGACTTTATGTCCATGTCCATTATATAACTATAACTTGAATATATTTCAAGCAAACAGGAAAAAAAACAACTAAATGTGTGTCAATGTTCATATATTTATGGGCCTAACTGTATCTCATTTCAACAACCGGATGATTGATAGCTTTTAAGAGTTTCTACAGCAGCTGCTATTAAAGTGTGTTCTGAATATTAATGCTATGATCATCCAGCACACGATCTCTGTACCTGGAAGGTGCCTTCCCTCTATCCTGTCCCCACTTGCTGTGCTTCTGCTGTATAATTCCACATAAAGTTTATTTCCAAAGATGTTCTGCAGCTGTATTCATTTATAATTACAAGAGTGCCCACCACAGATTGAAGAAACCATAAATATTTTCCCATCATGTTACACTGTAGTTGCAATATAGTTTTATTTTTTTTTAGCTTACTCCTGGTGGGCCCCTGAATGATGTGCTGCACTGCTGTTTCAGGACATGTGTGTGCCCCTTTAAGTGCTGACATGCGGACTTCCGAAGCAGGCATTGTCTGCAACACACGCTGCCTATGCCGCAACACAAAAGAGGAGAGCATGCAGGAGAGTGGAGAAAAGAAACAATGGGGGAGGATGTGGGAGGTGAGTTTGTTTTGTTTATTTTTATCTAGTCATCATGGTGGACTTGTCTTGCAATTGTCTTTTTTTAGGCAAAAAATAGTTTATTTAACACTTTTATAAAATTTTTTACTAGTTCTACTAGCGCATTCGTACCAGCAATATCCCAATCACTGATACAGTATATTGCACTACTACTACTTCTGTTGAGCCTCTCAGCATTATGCTGACAGGCAATCTATAGAGGTGTATACATATACATATTCACACATGGATGGCAATCAGCAGCCAGCAATTACTTCAATGGACTGCCCATGAGAGTAAGTGACATCGGCTGATCCATTACATGCTGCAGTCATAACATATGGACATGTAACAGGTAGAAACACTGGAGGGTGATTTATCAAACCTGGTGTAAAGTTAAACTGGCTCAGTTGCCCCTGGCAACCAATCAGATTCCACCTTTCATTCTTCACAGACTCTTTGGAAAATAAAAGGTGGAATCTGATTGGTTGCTAGGGGCAACTGAGCCAGTTTCTCTTTACACCATGTTTGATAAATCTTCCTCACTGTCTCTCCGAGTGGTTACAGTGATTGCCTATACGGAAAGCTGAGCTCCCACAATCTTAGTGGTGGAGCCCCCCTTCAGCCTATTCCAATGCTTAAGTGTTGTTATTCCATGGAAGAAGATCTATACTTATGCAATAGCAGTAGTAAAATAAAAATGATACTTCCAAATTATCTAACAATGTGTTAAAACTGAAAGGAAAGAGGTCTTTACATAATAGCAGGGACAAATGAGATAGTGGTATTGACTAGAGATGAGCGAACCTCGAGCATGCTCGAGTCCATCCGAACCCGAACTTTCAGCATTTGATTAGCGGTGGCTGCTGAAGTTGGAAAAACATGGATATGGTCATTGGCTTTATCCACGTTTTCCAGACAACCTTAGAGCTTTATCCAAGTTCTGCAGCCCCCGCTAATCAAATGCCGATCGTTCGGGTTCGGATGGACAAACGGTAGAAGAGGGAGTTAAGTTGTACATCTAAAATCTTTTTTTTATAGGGGTACATTATATGATACCTAAAGGACAGCAACAATGGAAAAATCTATAAACCGTAGGATAATATTTTAAATGGGGTACTTGGGCCATCTAACATTTGTTATATATTGCCGGTGCTGCATAGACTATAATAAACAGCCTCTAACCCATGGGTCTCCAAACTGCGGCCCTCCAGCTGTTGCAAAACTGCAATTCCCATCATGCCCGGACAGCTAAAGCTTTGAATTTGGCTGTCCCGGCATGTAGTATTGCAACAGCTGGAGGAACGCAGTTTGGAGACCCATGTTCTAACCCAGTGCTTCTCAAACTGTGAGGCGGGCCTCACCAGTGAGGCGCCCCCTAGTTGTTGTTGAGGCCCAGCTGGGGAGGCAATTCTCACAAAAGGGACCATAAGCTGCACAATCCTTTCCCTGACTCCAACAATCTCTGCTTTAGGAACATTATTGACTCGTTTTGTACTTATTTTATGTTATACAGACATTAGGAGACAAATAGAGGGTAGACAGAGCAATAGTTTTAATGTTTGCATGGACTTCTACCATAGATGTTGAGGCCCGGCATCCTCTTGGTCAGTCTGGTGAGGCCCAGGCATCATTTTGTCTGTTGGGTGAGGCTCCAGAAGAAAAAGTTTAAGAAGCACTGCTCTAACCTAACCATGCTCCCAGGGTACTTTCTTCGGGTCACCAACTGAATGCTTCCACCACTTTGGAGCCTGACTTGTCTCGGCAATGACAGCCTGCTCAGCCAATCACTGGCTGCGATGCTGTCCCGCTTCTGTCAATGATTGGCTTAGTTGGTTTTCACTGCCAAGAAGAGTCCACCTCACAAGTACTGACATAAACGTTTGGTAGGAGACCTAAAAACACCACAGGAGGACCCCAGGGGAAGCATAGTTAGGTAAAAATAGGCTTTATGTTTTATGCAGCCCCAGCAATATATAAAAAATTACAACGGCTGAAGTACCCCTTTAAGGCAAAGTGCCCTCTTTTCCTTTTTGTGGGTGACTGTGTGGTTCGGATAGGAGTGAAAGTTTTTCAATAAAAAAGCTATAAATATTATATGGACATTTTAAGGTCTAAAGTTACCGATGCACTCTCCTATTTGTCTCGGTCAGTTCCTCCTGGTAAGGGAAGAGGCTGCTCCCACTTCATTGTTACTTGGGTAATGACTACTTACTATTAACTGGTTTGTGTGCAGGAAATCTTTCCAGGGTGCATAATTTTTCATTCAAGGGTAAAATCTTTGTTGCATCCTAACAAGACTTTGTAATGAAAAGAGGAAATACTGGCAATAGTAAAAATAATATAATACCTATCACAAATTGCAATAATATGAAGCTGGATGTGTTCTTAATATTTATTAACTAATTATTCAGGTACAGCTGAAAATTTCTGGAATATCACTCATTACTATCTTCACTGGTAGCTCGCCTATATTCATAGTCCTGACATGAATTAAATATACAAAGGTTTTACTAGAACACAATATGTTCCCATTGTTTCTCTGCAGATCGTGCTTATACGGTTGATTGTGGATTCAAAACAAATGTGATTTTAAGGGATAAATTATTATTTAGTTTTAAATCACCTTTGACTCCAGAGCGCTGTACAAATTATAAGAGCTAACATACAGAATTTACATGTGCTGAACATAACATAAAATCAACAAAAAAACAAGTGACAGACACATAGGGAGAAAGGACCCTGGCTGTGAGGGCTTATAAGGTGATACTAATCAAAAGTACATGCCACGGACTGAAGAGATTACGTTGTCTTTTTTATTTTTATTTTTTCTAAGGGGTTATTTTTTTTCTATCTATCTATCTATCTATCTATCTATCTATCTATCTATCTATCTATCTATCTATCTCTATAAGACATGTAACAATGCAAATTATTATAAACCCCTTATTGCCCTTTAGTATTAGGTTTGATCCGCATACATTGCTCAGTGTCAGTCAGCAGCAGACACAGAGAAAAACTATAATGTAAATATTTGCACCTTTTTGGTCCTGGTCCTGGTTTTTGGCAAAACTACGAACCATAAATTATAATACCTACAATAGGACCTTTTTTTCCCCACCAATATTGTGTCCCTACGCACAAACTACTCTCTACATTCTACAAAAAAAAAAAAAAGGAACAAAAAAACGCAATGCTGGACAATAAATTTATTACACAAACAATTAATTTTTGCTGAGAGCTGGCGTAGGTTTCCTGATCATTTTTCTGTGAGAAAAATGATGAATGAAGCGGACCCAGAGTCCACGCCCCCTGTTCCGCCCCCTCTACACCCCCTCCCCGCCCCGGAAAATGGCCAGATGAGAATATTTACTCGCAAAACGACCATATGCGAATAAATGTATTCACCTCTGGCCATTTTACGCCAAAAAATATGCCTTTTTGGCTTGATAAATGTTCTCCTTTGTGAGTTTTGTCTGTCCCCCAGTTTGGTATATGCCCTCACACATATACATATATACATACATAGATTTTACTTTCCTGCCTCACAATCCATCCAATGTATGTACTTGCTTCCTACATTTAATTTTTTTTTTTAATTGTTTGAGTAATAAATAAGGTACCATTTTGTTAAAACTTGAATTGCGTTTTGTCTTTTGTAGGATGTATGAAACTACTAACCAAAGTAAGCTCCAAGATACTAAGGGGGACATTTAATAAGTCTGGCTTTTTTTGCGGCGATGCTTTGCAGATCTATGTAGAAGCGCACTGCCTAAATCGAATGAAGGAGTGAAACTTGAAGACTTGGCTTAGGTTTCCTTATAATTTGAAACAATAAATTTAGGAGACCCAGAGCCTGCACCCCCCCCCCCCCGTTCCATTCCCCCCTTCCCGCCCCTCTGGCACAATGGGCGTAGAGGGGCCAGATGCAAAAATGTATTGGCAAAATGGGTGTCTGCTAATAAATTTATTCACATCTATTCCTTCTACACCAAAACATACAACTTTTTGGGCTTCAGAAATCTTCTCCTAAAAGGCTATGTTCCCACACAGTATTTTTGCTCTGTATTTTGGTCAGTATTTATCAACCAAAACCAGAAATTGATTGAAAACACAGAAAGGCTATGTTCACACACTGCTAAAATGTAAGTGGCTGCTAATAAATGACAAATAATTACCAATATTTTAAAACAATGGCCATTATTTGCTATTCAATGACAGCCATCTACTTAATTTTAACAGTGTGTGAACATAGTCTTTCTGTGTTTTCACTCCACTTCTGAGCCTTATACTGTGTGTAAATCCAGCCATGTTCCCACCATGTAAAAATGAAGTCTGTTATTTCATAAAAACTGCTTTTGTTTGTAAAATAAATTTTTGGTCACATCATATACCATAAAAAATGGAATTTAAAAAGATATTTTTTTTTTTTGCAAATGAGGGAAAGATAAAGATCATCCCCCTCAAAGTCCTGTTGGTGGGAAATTAAAGAGTTATAGGGGTCAGAACATAGTGATGCTGTTTTTTCCTTTTAGGGTGGATTCACACGTACCAGAACCGCAGTGGACTTCACGCGTGGGAAACCACCCTTAGGCTGTGTTCACACAACGTATTAGACCGGCCATTCCATGACCCGGCCGGGTCACGGAATGGCCGGTCTCTGCCCGTACCGGCCGGATGATCCTTCTGGCTGTAGTGTTCTGATGCAGGCGCATCAGCGCGCGCCCACATCAGAACTTGCCGCTGCACACAATAAAGCAAGCGACCGGAGCCGCTTGCTTCATCGTGTGAACTGACATGGGTTTCTACGGCCATGTCAGTTATTTGCAGGTCCGCAAGGGATCCCGGCGGGGCGTGTACCATGTGTATACACTCCAGCCAGGATCCCATTGAAGTAGAGGCAGTGTTCACAGGCGCATGAAGTACGGCTGTTGTTGCCGATAGCAACAACGGCCGTACTTTTACGTAGTGTGAACATAGCCTTATAGTAAAATTATGCATACCCCCTTCAAACTATAGGCATATCCAGTAAAAAGTTCCAATATATTGTGCAACTGCTTTGCTTGCAGAATATACTATGCCTTCTTGCCATATCTGTGCTTGGCATGAGCATGTTTTTTTGCACTGGTTGGCACCATTTGGCTTACTTTTATCCTTACTGTGGCATCTTCACTCTTCATTAGATGTTTCTGACCTGGCTTTAAACACGGCCAGATTATAGTCTCCTAATTCTGTAATCCGAGGTTTGCATTCTTACAATGATCCGCTCCTATCACGTGTACAGTAACAACTTTGTCTCCACGTCTTCTTGTCATTTATTCCATGCACAGTCAGACAATTTTTTTCACATCAACACTAAACGAGCACCAGTGCCAATGAAGCGTTTGGTGAATTCACAGGATTAATCTCAATAAGCTGAACATCCTCCCAGAAATAATTCACTGTCAGGTTTGTATTAATGCATCTCTGCTGCATTGTAGATTTTTTTTCAGTCTTGTAAATCATGGACATTTGTAGGGGTGAGTTCTACAGTTAGATGACATACTGTATTCAGAGGGCAAGATACACTACATGAAACTATCCAAGATATCCAGATTCTACTCTGTAAACAAACATCACAAAAAACATCAGCATTACATTATGGGTGTATATGTGTTATAGAGGGACTAGAAACGAGCAGGCACCAAAATACTTAACTGCTGGTTACTAAAGTCGATCATTTTCTAATGCTTGAGTGCTTGACTTAAAGCGACTCTGTACCCACAATCTGCCCTCTCTAAACGGCTTGTACCTCTGGATAGCAGCTTTTAAACCAAGATCTGTCCTGGGGTCCGTTCAGCAGGTGATGCAGTTATTGTCCTAAAAAAACAACTTTTAAACTTACAGCCCTGTGTCAAATTGGCCTGGCCTAGAGTGTCTGAGCATTAGGCTTGCACCGCCTCTCAATCCCTCCTCCCTGCCCTCTTCATCATTAGGAATGCTCCAGGCAGGTTTTCTTCTATTCATCACCTGTGTGAGCACGGCACATGGGCTGGATCGTTAAGGCAACAGTGCAGTGTTCAGACAAGTGAGGAATAGAAGAAATTCTTCCAGGGCCATTCCTAGTGGTGAAGAGGGCAGGGAGGAGGCGGTGCAAGGATAGGGCACAGATACTCTAGGCCACACCAATTTGACACAGGGCTGCAAGTTTAAAAGTTGTTTTTTGGACAATAACTGCATCACCTGCCAAACGGACCCTAGGACAGATCTTGGTTTAAAAGCAGCTATCAAAAGGTACAAGGGCGGATGGTGGAGGGCAGATGGTGGGTGCAGATGGTGGGTTAAGTTACCAGCCACATTGAAAACAGTGGACGACCAGTATTTTTAGCCCGGTGCTCCATAGTGGCCATAGTGGCCATAGTCGCCGGTGGCCATAGTGAAACTGGAGCTGTTAATCTGCTGCAGGCCGCAATTGGCTGAGCGGCAATAGTAAAGACAGATAAAAACTGAAGCGGTAATTACACTTTATAAGCCCCCCTTGCAGTTTAAAGTGTAACTGTGATGACCGGACCTTCTGGATCAGTGGTGAGATGCTCCAATTGCTGGAATTCTATGGGACACAATGTTATTTTAATTTTCAATAAATAGCAGCCAGTGTTGCAACGGCCTTTATGTATTGAAAATTTACATTAAGTGAATTTAGACTAAGGGCTCGTTGACACTAAGGAATCAGCGCCGAATGCTGCCTTCTATCTGTTTGAATGGGAGGGCTCGCGCCTCTTTGCTCAAAGAATTGACATTCCATAATGTGAACGGGCCCTAAGGCTGTGTAAATGCTCAGCAGCCTTTCAACAAGCATTTTGTTAATGAGCAACCGAGCAGCACGCAGTACTCGCTCGAGTATCGAGTACTGTCAAGTAGCCTGATACTAGAGCGGATACTATAGTTGAATGAACGTGCAACGTGCTAGCTCATCTCTAGTATTCAGTAATGGGACCTAGGACAAGGCCCTGGAGGGTGTGTACCCTTGAGTGAGATTTATTTAGTCCAGTATTGCTTTCTTGTTCTTTTCTGCTATAACCTGGAGTTAATTTTACAGATAACATTAGAGCAAACTTTTCAAAAGTTCAATTCAGCGGAATTTTGCCAATTTGCATTAGTCAAAATCTACTAATCAAAAAACTATGGGAATATAGGGGCTCTTTTGCCACAAATCCACATAAAAAAATTCCCCCAAAAAAGTTTTAATGTTTCATTTATTTCAATGGGAGGAGCTGCAAAAATGCAAGTTTTAAAGCTACGTTGAAAACAAAGTGACATGTCCCTCCTTAGAAACGGTTTCATCTCTAATAGGGATCAGTATGGCGACAATCTCAATATAACACTGCTAAATAATTGTGTACTATATAAATACATTTTTATTATTATTGCTTTATAAAGATCTACTTTACAAATGATAAAAGGCAAACATTCTTACAGAAGAAGAAGAAGAATGAACAAATTATAGGCAGAAGAACTGTGTAAAAATAAGGAAACAAAAGAAGAAATATTCTTCACATTCATATATAATAAGAAAATTAAAATGAAAAATGTTGCCCCCCCTTAAACAATTATTTAGGTGTAATAGGGGAGGGGGATGAGGAAAAGGCCAATCTACTAAATACATTTTTCTCTACTGTATTTAGAGAGAAAAACTTTCATTTGACAGACGACAAGAGTAGGGATAATGTAAATCCTCCATTAATTCTCACCTGCCGAACCCGATAATTTTCTCCCTGTGATGGGGCAAATGTCATCTGCCTAATAGGGGTTTTTGCCTTCCTCTGGATCAACACAGTGAGGTTATAGGTTGAACTTGATGGCTGCTTATCTTTTTCTCAACCTTAGTAACTATGTAACTACTGCACAATATGCTTTTTTAATGCACACTGCCCCATACATTCTGCTATGCTGACACCTGCCATCTGTTGCAGGGGCTGGTTGCCATGTATTGTCAGGGTCCCACGAAACTTACTGGTTATGCTCTCCGATACTGACAGTTAACCCTTTAGATGCTGTAGTAAGTGTGAGTATAGTACCTAACAGGATGCCAGAGAGAGGGGGCATCACTTTGCAGGGTTCTGATGGTAATCATGGCATTGGGAGATGCTTTGGCATTGCCAGCGCTGCTTTTATCATAGTTTTTACATGTGCCAGTGTGGAATGTAAGAGCATATTTGTCAAGGTGGTTTGTGGACAGGGACCCATTTAGTTCTTTCTCTATCAAAAATACTCAGTAAGTACATTTTAATTCAATGTCTGCATGAAATTCTCCAGGTGGGACGCCAACTCCAACAACACATCATCCATGTCTAACTGAGCCAGCACTGTAGAAACCCAGGAGGAGGTTGGCAAGTGATGAAGCACAGGCTGAGGGATTGAAGAAACTGAAGATCCCCATACATCTTATACTGTTATTGTCAGTATCCACTGCCTGTGGTGGGTTTAGCCATTAGTATCAGGTGTATGGGGCTCCCTGACTGACCACCAACATATGAGGTTGATGGTTATTTCAATCATGTCTGATTCCTTTGTATATGCCGCACAAAGGTACCAAAGGTGCTGTTATGGGGAGGACAGAAAAAAAGATGACTGTTCCCACAAAAGAAAGGAAAAAAAAGAGAAATAATATGGTGGTAATAAACCTGTCTTCACATGTTATTACTGATGCCCAATGTGGGGGGGTTTAAACTGAAGGTTTTATATTCTTTTTTTTTTCCGCATAAGCTACTGGTCAGAAGGAAATTACATGAAGGTGTTCTTTACAACTGCTGCAAAGAGGGAGACCATATAGACTCGGAGAACTGACTACAAGAAGAGGAAACAGATGAACAAGATAGGTTCCCAAGAGGAAACTTGAGAAAGTCTTAAACGTTTACCTTATTAAAATATTCACAAAACTGGTGATGTAAGAATTTAAGAGCATCTTTACAGGGTTTGTGGGAGATAATGGAAAGCATTGAAACAGTTACACTCTTATTATGATGTGATATAGGAACCAGCGGACAAAGCCGGAAACCATATAGTTTGGGCAGAAATAAATGTGCAGAAGCGAAGTCTTTTTTCAATTGAAGGACAAACATACAAGAAATGAACACATAGAGGGACATTTATGAAGACTGACGCACCCTTTTTCCCAGATGATTTTATTAAGAGGTGTACCCTTATAGTAAATTTGGCCATCCCTGTGCTTGGCACAGGTTCAGGTTAATCAGGATAAATCCGGCGTGGTAGAAGGCCACCTTGCCAGCCCCCGCCTGCCCACCAGGTGTTTGCCAGGGGCGCCAGTAAATAATCCATTGGCCGCCTTCTCTAAAGAGTTGAGTACAATATAAGGGTATAGGCACATGGAGTAATTCTCGCTGAATACTCTGTGTGGAATCCGACGCTCGTCCCCATGTGCTCCCGCTTCCCTCTATGCCTGCTCCATGGGCTTCATTAGATGCTCGGGCGGATTCCTTTGTCTGCCCCCAAAAATTGTCATGCCAATTCTTTGGGTGGATGACAGAATCCACCCAAGTATATAATGGAGCCTATGGAGCTGGCGCACAGGGAAGCGGAAGAGAGCGGGGATGAGCGGCGGATTCCACACGGAGTATTCAGCGAGAATTACTCCATGTGCTTATACCCTTAGGGCATATGAAAAGGGAATCGTCCCAATAAAAAAGTGGCAAAAGGATTAGTTATACCCACAGATAGCAACATTTTACTTAATTCCCAAAAATTCACCAGAACATCCAGTATTGTCAGGGATTGAAGGTTTCTGTCATTCTATATTTTAAATGCATTTGAGTTTTTTAACCCCTTCAAGACTGAGCCCATTGATGCACGGATGTCCGGGTCAAATTAGTGCAATGTTCCTCCCGGCCTTCTAACAGTCATAGCGCTTTTATTTTTTAATTTTTAATTTTTTGCGCCATGATCCCACCGTTAACCATGCAGGAACAATAATGTAATGGTTTAATAGATTGGACAATTCTGCACATTACGATATATAATATGTTTATATATTTATTTTTTTATATTTATATTTTTATAATGGGCAAGGGGGTATATTAAACCCCCTTTAATTGGGGATTTATAAGGGTTTTTTAAACACTTTAAAAAACTTTTTTATTAAATTTTTTTAGACTTTTTTTCACTTTAAAACATGCAATCAAAAGATTGTATATACTCATCTATGCTGTGCTATAGAATAGCATAGATCAGTTTTATCGGCGATCTGTGCATAGAGCCTGCCTGAGAGCATGGTTGACCGATACGACTCGACGGAGGTAAAGGGGCTTTCCCCACTCTTCGGTACAAGCCTTGCTGCGGGGGTCCTGATCACTCAGCGACTGAAGCTTGTCCTGTCACTGAGTACCTTAAACGCTTTATATTGGACTAACATCTAGGGGACTGAAAGTCTGCACATGTGAGACATCTTAGTAGCAAGAAAGACGCAAGATTTTGTGATCCTCAAAACAATAATATAATTATAAGGTCTTGAGAAGGTACATTGTGGCATCAGAGGGGGAATGTGAAGTGAATTCTGGCACAAAAGGAAAGCCGGTGGATCATCCCCCTAGGTATCATGGCCTATCAGGTTGATATAATAATACTTATGTTTGTATAGCGCCAGCTGATTCCGCAGAACTTTACACAGTTTGTCAATTTTGGTCCCTGTCCCCATTAGGGCTCACAATCTGTATGTCTTTTTCGGTGTGGGAGGAAACCTGAGTACATGGAGTAGATCCATGCAAACACGAAGAAAACACACAAGCTCTTTACAAATTTGAACCCAGGACCCTAGCGCTGCAATGATACAGTGCTAACCACTGAGCCACCGTGCTGCCCACATGAACAATTAAAGGGGTTTTCCAGTGAAATTTCTTTCTTTCTAATCAACTGGAATCAGAAAGTTATATGGATTTGTAATTTACTTCTATCTAAAAATCTTCCCATACTTATCAGCTGATGTACAACCTGCAGGAAATGTTGTTTTGTTTTCTTTTCAGTCTGACACAGGGATCTGTGCTGCCACCTTTGTCCATTTCAGGAACTACTCAGAGCAGTAGCAAATTCCCATAGAAAACCTCTCCTGCTGTGGACAGTTCCTGACATGGACAGAGAGGTCAGCTGAGAGCACTGTGTCAGACTGAAAAGAAAACACCACTTCCTGTAAGACATACAACAGCTCATAAGTATTGGAAAACTGAAGATTTTTAAATAGAAGCTAATTACAAGTCTATATATCTTTCTGAAACCAGGTGATTTAAAAGAAAAAGATTTTTGCTGGACAACACCTTTAACCCTTTGAGGACCAGGCCCAAAATGACCCTGTGGACCGCACAAATTTTGATCTTTGCGCTTTCGTTTTTCCCTCCTCCCCTTCTAAGAGCTCTAGCACTTTCAGTTTTCTATCTACAAGGCCATGTAATGGCTTATTTGTTACAGGAATAGTTGTACTTTGTAATGGTGTCTTTCATTTTACCATAACATGTATGATGGAATTCCAAATATTTTATTTATGAAGATATAAATAGGTGAAATCGAAAAAAACAATGCAATATGGTAACGTTTGGGGGGTTCCTGTGTCTACGTAATGCACTATATGGTAAAAGTGACATGATACTATTATTCTATAGGTCAGTCCGAACACAACCACATGCAGGTTACACAGATTCTCTAATGTTATATTAATTTTTTTAATGAAATCCTTTTTTTGGCAATTAAATATTAATAAAATGGGCTTATTGTGATGCTTATAGCGCTTTTATTTTTTCACCTATGGGGCTGTGTGGGGTGTCATTTTTTCCGCCATGATCTCTAGTTTTTATTAATACCATATTTGTGAAGATCAGATGTTTTGATTACTTTTTATTAATTCTTTTATATATAATGTAACATAAAATCCCTCTTTTCGTGTACGCCGTTCACCGTTCGCAATGACGCTTGTTATATTTTAATAGGTTGGACAATTACGCATGCTACGGTATATTATATGTTTATTTATTTATTTATTTTTATATATTTTTATTTATATAATGGGAAAGGTGGGTGATTTAGACTTTTATTGGGGGAGGGGTTTTGGGGTAGTGTGTTAGTGATTTTTTACTTTTTTTTTTTACACATTTTAAGTCCCTTTGGGGGACTTGTACATACATTACTTAGATTTTTACACTGATCACTGCTATGCCATAGGCATAGCATTGATCAGTGTTATCGGTAATTTGCTCATTGAGCCTGCCTATGCAGGCTCAGTGAAGCAGATCGCCGATCGGACCGCACGGAGGCAGGTGAGAGACCTCTGGCGGTCCGTTTTAATGGAGTGTGACTCCCCCTGTCACGTAAGCTTAAACGCCGCGGCCGCGCCGCGATCGTGGCGTTTAAAGAGTTAATGTCTCGCTGCAGCGCGATCGCTGCAGCGTGTCATTAACAGTGAGGTGTCGGCTGCTGATTGCAGCCGGCCCCCACCTGCTATGAAGTGTGCTCCGCTCCGGAGCTTCATAGCTCAGGACGTACTGGTACGTCCAGGGTCGTCTGGGGACAGACTTCCAGGACGTACCGGTACGTCCTAGGGTCGCCTAGGGGTTAAACTTTGTGTTATTCTTGTAAATAGTAATCCTTCCATTAATTATGTGTTTTTGTTCATGAATGATCCTATCTTTCTGTTTTAGTTTCTAGGTATTCACTTTATCTGCATATATTCATGATAAAGTCCTTTCAGGACATCATCGTAACTGGGGGTAAGAAGATCTTGTAATCTGGTAATGCATTGGTTAAAAGACGATAAGGAAGAAGAGAGAGGGATGAAGGAAAGGACAGAAATAAAAACAAGATGATAATGATACAATAAAAATATTAAATATACTTTTTTTTGCACTTGTGATGTGTATAATGCAGTTTTGCACTTTATTACAATTTGCCCTCTATTCCAATATTGCCCTTCTATAGATGAGTTTATATGTAATAATGTAGTTATATGGATTTATTTGATCGTTATATCATCATTAAATAGAATTAGTTAAACGCTACACTCTTTCAATGTTTTATGTAACATCGGCCATTATTTGACCACAACGGCCACAAATAATATTCATAAAAATTATTTGTGGCCAATATTTATTAAAAGACGGCCGTCCTGTTGTGTTAACATAGTGTAGTGACTAATACCCCCCCAGATAAATTTTACCAGTATGTAAAAAACAAATATTATCGCCACACCTTGACCACTACCATTACCAACACTTTGTGACATATATTATACTAAATAAAACCCACTATATAAAGACCATTATTTCCCCATCCATTCACCCATATAGAGACCAGTTGTACACAGGCTCCACGTACCATATACAGTGGGTAAAATAAGTATTTGATACGCTGCCAATTTTGCAGGTTTTTTCACTTACAAAGAATGGAGAGATTTGTAATTTTTAGCGTAAGCACACATTATCTGTGAGAGACAGAATCTATAAATAAAATCCCTGAATTTAGTGGGAACATAGCCTTAAAGTGTCCCTGTCGTTATAACTTTCAAAATCTAAATCAACAGTAGATATGATATAAAGCAAGTTTGCAATATACAGTCATTATTTTTTTGGCATCATCATGTTGTAAAACAAAACAGAACTTACCAGAAATCCAGGTCCAGTCTCCTGATGGCAGATTTTTAGTCTTGTGCTGGTTGAAAAAATTAAACTAAACACAAGAATTCCGGCCATTACAGACAGTCGCGACTCAACTTGTCCATCAATCCCATGACTCCCTTTTCTGTGAGCACTCAGATAACCTAGGAAATGTGGGATTTCCTGTGTTTAGACCCTTTGGAAAAAAAAGGAATGTATATTGTATATACATATATATATATACACAATATATATATATATATATATATATATATATATATATATATATATATATTGTATATGCAAACTTGCTTTATATCACATCTACTGTTGATTTAGATTTTGAAAATTATAACGACAGTGACACACTTAAAGGAGCTGTTCCTTAGTTGCCCTGGCTGGTTGTTTCAGCTCATTGTTGTGCTAAAAGACCCTGCCTCGATCCATCTTCAATGGAGGACCAAATAAGATTGACAGTCATCTTGTGTTGTTTCCATTTTCTAATAATTGCACCAACAGTTTTTGCTTTCTCACCAAGCTGATTGTCTATTGGACTGTAACCCATCTCAGCCTTGTGCAGGTCTACAATTATGCCCCTGGTGTCTTCAGACTCTTCAGACAGCTCTTTGGTCTTGGCTATGGTGGAGAGGCAAGACTGTGTTTGATTCAGTGTGTAGAGAATTTTTTTTTTTTATACATGGTGCAGAGTAGGGGGAGCCAGAATTCTTGCTAGGTGATTAAATACCTGCAATAAAATTCCTGCAATAAAATGCTAAATAATTATAAAAAAAAATCATACAATGTGATTTTCTGGAATTCTCTGTTATAGATTCTGTCTCTCACAGGTGAAGTGTACGTACAATAAAAATTACAGACTTCTTCATTTTTTGTAGGTGGGAAAACCTATCGGCAGGGTATCAGTGCTTATTTTCCCATCTGATTGCATTGCAGTTACATCTTCCTTAATCTTAATCCCTTTCTGCTTCATATGGCCATCATGAAGAATTCTCCTGGTGATGCCTCGTATAAACAGAATCTGCTATACAAACATTTTAGTCTCTTCGCTCCAGCACCATCACCTGTATACAAACTCCCTTCTGTATTGCTCCACACTGTACCGGTACGCCCTTTGTGCCCTCGCATAGTATTTAGATCCAAATCAGGGGATTCCTCGGGTTCCCCAGTGGGCCAGTCCAAACCTTCAAAAACCCCTTTAGTGCCTCCCCTCACAGCAAAGAGGGGGTTTTCAGGGCAAAATATTCGTAGGATAGATTATAATCAGTCAATCATGACTGAGGTGCTAACATCCGCCACCCTTGCCGATGAGTTATTCAGTGTCCACACTACATAGTGAATAGAGGCCATAATCTCCTTTCACTGTGTAGCAGTGGCCATGCGTAACTGAGCCGTGCTGCAGTAACCAGGTCTGGACTCTAAACAGTAAACGGAGACAACTGCCTCTGGCCCCATTTACTGAGTAGGGCAGGTGCCCAACAGCTGATTGTCGGGGGTTCCAGATGTTGGCACCCCGACGATCAGTGACTGTGTTTGTGCTTTTAATGTGATAAAAATGCTTTAATGATGTGTTGTATCTGTTCCCTGGAAGTATGTCTAGGGTTCCTGCATCCTAAACCTGCTACACTTCTTTTCTTTTGTCATAAGCGCCCCCCCCCCCCCCCCCCATTTTGCATTACCAGCAATGCACCAGGTTGTCTGACATCCCTGAGCTGTTCACAAACCTCATAAAGGCTTCACCACTCTACACAGTATTGCATAGTAAAATAGTCGGTAAGGTTGAAAGTAGAGTCCATCAGGTTCAACCTAGAGAAACCCTACTGTGAAGACCCAGAGGAAGGCAAAAAACCCTCTGAGGCAGACGACAATTGCCCCATCACAGTTGGGAAATTCCTTCTTGACTAAAATGGCAATGAGAATATTCCCTGGATCAACATATCACCAGAAGTCTAATGCCCATAACTTGTAATATTATATTTTTCAAGAAAAGCATCCACGCCTCCCTTGAACAAATTTAATGAATCGGCCATGACAGCATCATGTGGCAGAGAGTTCCATAGTCTCACTGCTCTTACAGTACAGAATCTGCGCCTGTACTGATGGTAAAACCTTCTTTTCTCTAGACATACAGGATGCCCTTGTCATGGTTACAGACCTAGGTGTAAAAAGACCACTACAAAGATCTCTGTACTGTCCGTTCATACATTTGTGCATTTTAATCAGATCGCCCCTAAGACGTCTTTTTTCTAAACTAAATAACCCCAAGCTTGATGACCAAGCCAGGACCTGTCCTGGTCCTGTAACCCACCCATTCCCTTAATGACCTTTGTTGCCCTCCTCTGCACCCGCTCTAGTTCAGCTGTGTCCATCTAATATACCAGTGCCCAAAACTGTACACAGTATTCTATATGTGGTCGAACCAGTGATTTATAAAGAGGCAAAACTATGTTCTCATCTTTAGGCCGGGTTCACACACAGTATATTTCAGGCAGTATTTGTTCCTCATAGCAACCAAACCCAGAACCCAGAAAGGCTATGTTCACACAATGTTGAAATTGAGTGGATGGCAGCCATATAACGGTAAATAACGGCCATTATTTCAATACAAAAGCCGTTATTTTAAGATAACAGCAAATATTTGCCATTAAATGATGGCCGTCCACTCCTGGTTTTGGTTGCTATGAGGACCTGACATGAGGACCAAATACTGCCTGAAATATACTGTGTGTGAACCCAGCCTTAGCATCTATGCCTCTTCAGATGCATCCCAATATTTTATTAGCCTTGGCAGCTGCTGCCTGGCACAGATCACTAGAAATTAATTTACTGTCCACAGTACCCCCCAGGTTCTTTTCAAAAGCAGTTTTACCCAGTGATTTACTATATAGCACATAACTGTACTTATTATTTCTATGGCCTAAATGCATAATCTTACATTCATCCACATTAAACTTCATTTGCATTTCTCTGCCCAAGCCTCTAGCTTCTACAAATCCCTCTGTAATATAATATTATCCTCCCCTGTAATATTATATTATCCTCTCCTGTAATATGATATTATCCTCTTCAGTGGTGATTACTTTACCCAGTTTAGTATCATCTGCAACAACACCCAACATGGACCCCTGCGGTAACCCACTAGTTACTGTTACCTGATCAGAGTATGTTCCATCAAGGACCACCCTCTGTTTTCTATCACTCAACTTGGTGGCAGTTCAGTGCTCAGGCTTTAAAGCCATAGTCTAAGGGTACTATTAAACAGAGCAATTATTGGCCGTAGTTGGTGGTTCTGGCTGATAATGGTTTTGTGTAATAGATCCACGTGCATGATGTCAGCTGATCGTTGATTTAAAATCCCGATAACGATAGACCATCGCTCCATGTAATAGAGCAGACTGCTGCTCTCTCCTATAGGCCACTTGGACAATCTAAAGACCTGACAAGTCGTGCTCGCTTGCTCCTAAATTTTGGGCCATCTAATACGACCCTTAGTCCTGACTCACCTTGCCTGTGACAATCCTGTGTGATGCAATGCCTCTGGGAAACATGCAAAAGGCAAAGCCGTGAGAATGTTGAGAATGCAGCGGTAAGGCAAAGGGAGGTGTATTGGGCCTACGGCATGGGAATCCTCCAGCATGCTGTTACAGCATATAATAAAAGCGTTTAAAAAAAAAAAAATCTAATTAAATTCAGAGCACGAACGCAGGATCCCTAGATATGGCAGCAATACTTTAGCACCAACCCAACGTTACCACCAGCTTAATATACATTGGGGGTGGGCAGGGGTGTCAGGTAACAGATTCACTTTAAGAACCAGACATAGCAATAGATAAGAAAACCAGATATTTATCCAAATCTCATTAAAAGTCACTTCTCCAACCACTTTGCATTGAATAGAATGAAGCCCCAAGTGTTTAGTAAGAAGCGGAGATCATGACCTTTTCTCTGTCATTTGAAATATGTAAATGACATTTGGAGTCAGATAGACTCACACATGCATATTTATTCCAGTTGGAAATTGAGTGTTATTTTTAACGGGTTTTACGTCTTCTTATGTCTCTGTTGTGTACAGCCTAACTTATTGCTTTATTTCTGTAGTTTTCTTCTGGTTGGTTCAATGCTATGAATCTCTTTACCTTTTTGCATTCTGCCATCTCTGTCTGGCTCTCTAGATATGCAAATCAGTGAGTAAGTATATCCTTTCAAATAATTATCATATATTATACTCTAGTCATCTCTGTAGAATTTCCTCATATGCATAATCGTATTTGACTTCCTTATGAATGTAAAAACCATCTTACCTTAGGCAAGTTAATCTTCATTGATTGAATATCAAATTCATTTGAATATGCAAGCAAATGTTTTTCCCTTTAGAACAGAGACTGAGAAGGAAGGGCTATCCTCTCCATGTTATGTGGGCCTATTGTTTTGCTCAACCTTTCCAATAGACTTGTATGGGTTTTATTGCCACACATACAAGCCCTGCTGCTACCATCTTGTTGAATTACGACATGTAAGAAAGTCATAAATTATCAAATAAAACAAGAACTACATTGACAATGCTGAGGAAGGTATCTTGTTCTAGTGTCACACACCGTTTTTGGAAAAATGCCATTACAGTATTTGATTAAAGGGGAACTCCAGTGATTTTCTTTTACTTTCAAATCAAATTGTTTTAGAAAGTTATATAGATTTGTAATTTACATTTATTAAAAAAATTGCTGTATGTCATTCAGCTAATGGTGTATTCTCTCCTGTCTGACACAGTGCTCTCTGCTGCCACCTCTGTCCATATCAGGAACTGTCCAGAGCAGAAGAGGTTTTCTATGGGCATTTACTACTGCTGCTCTGGAGAGTTCCTGACATAGACAGAGGTGGTAGCAGAGAGCACTGTGTCAGACTGGAAAGAATACACCACTTCCTGCAGGACATACAGCAGCTAATAAGTACTGGAAGGCTTAAGATTTTTAAATAGAAGTCATTTACACATTTGTATAACTTACCAGTTGATTCGAAAAAAAAATAAAAAATAAAATCACTGGTGATACCCTTTAAGGCCATATTTAATATAAATTTTTAAGAATTTATTTTAATGGAGTACCCCTTTAAATGTATTTATTTTTTTTAACCAAAGCCAGAAGTACAAGTCTTTCCTCATTACATTATAAATGCCTTAGATTCTTTAAGGAAAACATGTTTCCAGGACATAGCTATGGGGGATGTAATGCTAGCAGTTGCCCCTGGGCCCTGATAGTATTAAAATTGAAGAAGGTAAGATAAGGGCCCCATTATGGATTCTTCATTGGTGCCCAGGGGTTTCGCGTCATGTAACCTATATACCCGGTATGCCGTATATCTCTAATCCTGGTTAGACTTTTTTGTATAAAAAATCTTTTATGTTAAACTTAAAATAAATATCTCAACAAGATGATGTGATACTCTTTACATCTTCTACATTTTACTATAGTTTATCTATATAGCAGGCCAAATACCATAGGAAAGGACATAAGGGGTTAACTCTTCATTTTTTTTCCTGGTATCTATGTGGCAGGCCGAGCATCAGACGGTTTTGTTTCTCGATATAAATGGTTAAATATTTCCATGTTAAAGCAAACAGGGCATGACCAGCGTTTATAACACATTGACTCGATTTCCCATAGGAGAACTGCAAGATTTATACTGATCACAAGATCAGAAAATCCCTTTGTTGCAGAAGAGACCCAAGTGCATGGCTATGTAATGCGGAATCACAAGCCTCCTTGCTGCCTGGATAATCTTTCAGCTTTAATTATCATTTACTAGGTGGCTTCTTTGATAGGACTTAGTATTTAATGGACACTTATTTTCTCTTTTAAATCTTTAACAAATCTCTTTTCTTTTTTTATTCGATAAAAGGCAAAAAATAAAACCTTTTCTCTAGGTGTCTTTGAATTTATACACTTTTTTTTTTTTTGCCGGACACGTATCTCAAAGAATTAGACAACTGATTAAAAAAAAGGCATTTATTTATTTTTCAATCCATTTTTGCATTCCGAGATAATACAAAGCCCCAGAAAAAAACACCTGTGAATGAAGAATAGATTGAACATCTGCTCCATGCTTTACATGAATTGTCCAATCCATCCGGATTTGTTATTCCGCTCACCTTAAGGCTATGTTCACACACAGTAAAATAGATAGAAAACCGTATTTTGAATCTAAAAAATGTGCTGCGTTAAAGTCTATGGAAAAATGTTAGTTAAAATAAATAAATAATAATAAAAAAAAAAAACCTGTGAACCTGATGCAAGTGCAATCAACTAGCCTACACCTATGGTTGGTGAACATGCAATAGAATAGTAACAGTTTCTTGTCTTAAAGGCGTTATCCAGCATTAGAAATACATGTCCGTTTTCTCATGTCTTCAGTCCAGGTGTGGTTTGCAATTAAGCTCCATTCACTTCAATGGAACTAAGATGCAAAAACCTGCACCAAAACTGGAGACAAGAGTGGTGCTGTCTCTGGAAGAAAGTGGTCATGTTTTTCAAATGCTGGATATGCTACCTGCTCCAGTCCCTGCTGCAGTGCCAATTCTGGACTTTCTGGACTCTGGGAATAAGCTATTTTACTGGTATCCAACTGTAGACTAGAGTGCAGGGCTATTAATTTGGGTTCCTCTACTTTCACAGGCAATCTTCCTATGGGCCGACTAGGGCTCTCTGTTGTGCTCTTCCTTTTGCTACCATTGCACACTCTCTAACATAGACAGGGCTCCCAGGGCTACTAAGTTTCACCCCAGGAAAGAACCTTGAAGGGAACCAATATGAATGATTGTGTTGATATGGTTCCCAACAGGACAGTATTGATCTACAGCTATCCGAGGCTACCTGCCGCAAGTGCAGTAGTAGCTTTACAAAGAGGAAAAAGATGTTTTACAATGCCACATGAGGCCAGAAGAGAGGGGCAACTAGTCATCTGGGCGGGGGATCTTGCTGTCTGTCAATCATCCCTGCACTGCATACTGACAGGCAGAGAGCTGTGAGTTATGGGGGGTGGGGCAACTGCTCTAATGGGGTGTTTCCCGCAGAGGAGACAGAGAGAGAGAGGCAGGGCAACTGTTTGAACTTGTCACTCTGTCCTTGCTTGTCCCCGCTTGTCCTCCAGCCTTCCCCAGCTCTGTGGACCCATCTCAGGGCCACCAGAGAAGGGTCCACTCATCTAGGGAAGGCTGGAGGAGTGGGAAGAGACAAGGGCAGCGTGGCAAGTTCAAACACTCGGCTCCTGCCTCACTCTCTCTCTCTCTCTCTCTCTCTCTGTCTCCTCTATGGGGAACACCCGAATAGAGTGGGGAGGCCCGTCATTATGTAGGGAATCCCTGCTCCTTTACAGTAAGTAGTGGTGCAAGATCCATCTTTAGTCTTTATACTCTGTGGGCCGGGCGCTCTGCACCTGACCCACGGAGTGTAAAAACCAATTGAACACACAGCTTGGTTCTCAAACTCCCTTCCAGAACCAATTGTGTTCGAGAACAGAGGTATTACTGTACTAAACTCTCCCCAATGCCTCCCCATGGCATAAAAAAAATAAATAAACAAGACATATTTACCCCTCCTAGATCGCCTGTTCCGGGAGCGCGATCTTCTGGTCATGGCTGTGTTTCCATTATGTCGGCTTCTACTAATGTTTTGCTCCCTGCTCAGACACTTACAGATCTGAATGGGGAGCAGGACATCAGCCGAAGCCAACGTAATGGGAACACAGCCATGACCGGAAAACGGCACATTGGGGGCAGTGGGGGGTAATAGGTGCGGCTCATTTATTGTTTTATGCCCTGCGGAGGCATTGGGGAGAGTTTCAGACTTCCCCAGACAACCTCTTAAAGTTTGACCACAAACCTGTGTGTCTGTCACTAATACATGTTGGCACATTTTGTCTTTAATAAATTTCTTGGATTTTTATACTTTTCTAATCTGTTTTTAAAAAAACTGTTTTCCTACCACCGGGCAACATTAAAGTGAGGGTACAGACCATAAGAAGACTAACATGCTGAGTTCCATGTTACATAATAAATTAAAATTCCCACAAATATCATATCACTTGGAATATACTAGACAAAATAATCTTTTATTCATAGCTAGATGTGTTGAAAGGGGTTAAGACTATACAGGCTAACAAAAAGACTTGGCACAAATCAGCAGGCAAAAAATTCATTAATTCCTCAGCAACCTTGTCATGTCCTCTGGGTTTTAATGTTTCTGTGGCCTCAGCTGGAGCACATAAAATGGGAGGTCTTTCTGAACAAAAGAATGGAACAAGCTGTAGCATTACAATAGTTTATAAACCCATGCCTGATATGTGTACTACAGAAATAGGATATTTTACACCAAAACTCAAGCCATACAAATACAGGATAAATCCTAGTGCAATTACTACTAGGTACTAAGGTACTAAGTATTTATGCAGTAGGGTAGCATTCAGTGGGTGCTTTGGCTACCATACCTTATGGTAAATAAAATAAATGAATCTATGCTTTATTATGTTTGTTATATTATATTACACAGCCCCATATCCTGGGTAGGTAATCGCCGATCTATTATCACTTATCGTGAAGCAAGGGCTGCATGTATATAGTTAGCCATGTCTGTGCAGCCCTTGCATTGGTGTAAAATAATAAAGATATACTTACCACTCCACACTCCCCCGGTGTTCTCCAGCCTAGTTGGTGAGATTCCTGGCTCACTGCAGCTGCCGTGGACACTTCTGATCCTGTTTCTGAACTAACTAGTAATGTTGGAGAAGCTAGAAGCTTGGGCAGAGAAAGGGCAAATGAAGTTTAATGTGGATAAATGTAAGGTTACACACTTGGGCCATAGAAATAATAAGTACAGTTATTTGCTAAATAATAAAACACTGGTTAAAACTGCTTCTGAAAAGGACCTGTGGGTATTGGTGCACAGAAAAATCAATTGTAGTGATCAGTGGCAGGCAGCGGCAGCCAAAGCTAATAACATCTTGGGATGCATCAAAAGAGGCATAGATGACTTCCGGTTCCGGCGCGGGGATGTGAGCAGCGCCAAGCAGAAGCTCCCGCACACGCCGGCCCGACCAGCACTAATTGTCCCTCCAGGACGACTGACCGGCAGCCGTCACTACAGTACCGGGTCCCGGCGACCCCGGACGATGGACAAATACCTCCAGAAAGGTACTCCCCGGCAGCCGCCAGCGGCGGGAGGGCAGGCAGATATGCGGCACACTGCCACCAACATGGCGCCCGCTGAAACAGCCATGGAAGCACAGGCCCCGCTCACACAGGACACGGCACCTGACACCCAGCCGCAGTACAACGGGACCGCTGCAGACATGTCCCCCTCTCCCAGTACGCAGCCACTAGCCGCAGACCGACCCCTTCCACCCCCAGGGGGACTATTTGACCACAAGCAACTAGCTATGGAGGTGGCCAGGCTTATGGCGCCGGAGATCCAGAAATCTGTGGAAACTGCTATAGCAGCCACATTACACAACATGCAGCTGGAACTCTCTGATCACACCACACGCATTAATGAGCTAGAAACAAGAGTTCTCTCTCTGGAAACTGACAAAAAAGAGATGGAGGACAGACTTCTTGCCTTAGAATCAGATATGGGCAGAGCAGGAGATAAGCTTGAGGACTTAGAAAATCGCTCCCGCCGCAACATTCTAAGGCTGGTGGGAGTCAGTGAAAAAATACTCCCAGCTGAGTTACAACGCTTCTGTGAGCGTGACCTCCCCAAAGCGCTGGGTCTCCAACACCCGTGCAGGGTTGAACGGGCGCATAGGATGGGGCCCCCACAAGACCCAAAGCAGCAAGAGGGCGCATCTCTCAGACCGAGACAAGTGATCTTTAAACTGCTGGACTTTAATGACAAAACGGAGCTCTTACGCGCTTTTCGCAAAAGGCGCGAGCCTCTCACCTTGCACCGGAAACGCCTCCTCCTTTTTGAAGACTTTTCAGTGGACGTCACCAAACGGAGGAGGGCTTTTAGCAATATTTGCTCTGCGCTGTATAAGGCCAACAGACGTTTCCAACTCCAGTACCCTGCCACCTTGCGTGTTTTCCATAATGATGGCTCCTCCTCGACCTACGCAACCCCGGAAGAAGCGGCTTCAGCCCTGCACCTGGACCCGGATGCACCTCGATCTCCGCAGCGGTCACACCGAAGCCGTTCGTGCTCACCGATGGAGGCCCGCTCGTCCGCATCTCACAGTGGACGGTCTGGTGGTCGTTCTGGCAGCTCTAAGACACATCTGGACCGGAAGAAACGTAGACGCTCTCCTGCTCGGCGTACGGACAGCGAGAGGTCGCCATCTCCTGACTAGGAGCTGGACATCTGTCTGACTGAGTAATGTATATTATCCGCTCAGGAATTGCGCCTCCTTTCTCCTCTCCTCCTGGAGGCGAGCTGCTTTGGCAAGATTTAGTGGGAGGGGGGTGGGGGTTTACGGGTATCTCCTGCATCATTGAAAAGTGTTAGCTGTTATACGGGGACATTTTCCTTTTATCATTATTGTATATCTCTCTCTCGCTTGTTTCTCCGTAGAGGCTTATTTAGCTTCCCAATATTTACATATAGATGGTGGTGTGCTCAAAGATGACCTTCTCCTGATTAATGCTGATTCATGCCCCTTCAAAACTGGTGGAGAACACCTGCCGTAGTTTTGTGCGCCCTATGGCTGCCACATTAGTTCATAAAATGGGCTGGGCGGTGGGGTCTCTTCTGCGCCACATGCCCGAAAAAAGGAAGTTTCCTACCCTGGTGCTGAGTGTACATTAAGGGTCATCTTTGACACTCCGAGGGGATGTTGATGTTTTCGGTTCTCCTAATTTTTGTCATACTAAGTTTGTTTATGTTATGTTTTGAGGTCACACGCATCAGAGATTATTCTGCCTATCCAAATGAATGCAAAAGTTCTTCTGCTTTCTGTCTTTATCTAGTGATTGTGCCTTTCTACGCACCGACGTGCCCACCCCACAACTGCCTAACCCAAGGTTCCGATCCTATGTGGCCCGTAGGCAGTTTTCTAGAACTGCTCATATATTTTAGATGACAGCTGAATCCATAAAGATCCTTACCTGGAATGTTAAAGGTCTTAGGTCACCACAAAAAAGGGTCAAGGTGCTACGTCACCTCAAACGCTTACAGCCGGACATTGTCCTGTTGCAGGAGACACACCTCTCAACAGATGATTTCTTCAGGTTGCGTAAAATGTGGGTTGGGCACGTCTTCGGTTCTTCTGCTCTTGATGGTAAGGCTGGAGTCGTCACTCTCATCCGCGCCTCTTTCTCTTTTTCTTTACTTTCTCATACTAATGATGAGCACGGGAGGTTTTCACATTTAGTTTTAGACCACAACGGAGACACATATAGTATTTATAACATCTACGCTCCTAATGGGGAGAACAAGGCCTTTTTCGACGGGGTGGTCGCTGATCTCCAAGCAGACATCATACCCTGTAAGGTAGTAGGGGGTGACCTAAACACTACATTGGACTGGACGGTGGATAGAAGCAGCCCCACGGTCCAGACTGGCCCAGTACGTCCCAGAGACAGAATCCTACCCCATGTCCTCACTACTACAAACCTCCAGGACTGCTGGCGCCTCATGCACCCAGACGACCGAGAATTTACACACTTCTCCCATGCACACTCCTCCTGGTCACGACTAGATTACCTATTAGTCAGCCCACGGCTTTGTGACAAATTGCTCTTGGTGGACATCAAGGACTTAGTCATCTCTGACCATGCCCCTGTCCTTATGGAGTTTCTCACAACTGCTCCTAAGTCTGACCATTTTCTCTGGAGATTCCCGACCTATCTGTCTAGAGATGATGCATTTCCGGAACTGATTAAGGGTTGGTGGCTAGAATTCGCTTCAGATAATAGGGAACACAGAAATGAAGTACCCCTATATTGGGAGACGGCTAAAGCCGTCCTCCGCGGTAGATTGCTGGCTTACCATTCCTCTTTAAAAAAGAAAATACACCGCGAATATCTGGGGGCCAGCAGACGGTTGCGTGAGGCGTATTCTAATTTCGTGGGCTCTCCTTCCTCAGATTCTAAGCTAGAATGGCAGAATGCTCGCTCGGCTTTCGAACTATGGATTGACCGGAGGGAGCGTATGCATCGTAGTCAGTATGAATCGGATCTATTCAGGCAAGGGAATAAGGCGGGAAGATTGCTAGCTAGACTGGCAAAGGGAAGAACCCCCCCCTCCCATGTACTAGCACTCAGGGACCCCACAGGGGTGACTCATAAGCTGCCCCATGAAATTGTAGCGACACTGAAAGACTATTATACTGCTCTTTACCGTTCAGAAGCAGGGGATTGCCCCGAGGGACTTAGGTTTCTGGATAAGCTATCTCTTCCCTCCCTGACTCCAGAGCAGAGGGATGGTCTAAATGCAGATATCACGGAGGAGGAGGTCGCAGCGACCATTAAAACCCTGCATAATGGCAAGTCCCCGGGCCCGGATGGATACCCGGGGGAATTCTATAAAATACTTACTACTCAAGTATCCCCGGTACTGGCAGAGTATTTCACAGGTATATTGCGCACCGGGGTTATCCCGACTGCAGCTAAAGTGGCCCACATCAAAGTCCTCCCGAAGCCGGGGAAGGACCCCTTAGATCCTGGGTCTTATAGACCGATCTCCCTGATCAACCAGGACATAAAGCTTATATCAAAAATTCTAGCAGATAGACTGGCGGACCTGTTACCGGACCTGGTTGGTGATCATCAGGTGGGCTTTGTGCGCACCAGGTCAGCGGTGACAAATATTAGGAAGGTGGTTATGGTGCTTGACCGGGTCCGGCATCGACCGCAGCCAGGTGAACGCCCAGCTATCCTCACATTAGACGCCGAGAAGGCTTTTGACAACGTACGCTGGGACTGGCTGGGCTCGGTGCTGGGCAGATTTGGCATCACGGGGGCATTCCGCACTTTCCTGGGTGGCCTATACTCTGACCTTACAGCACGCATCTCCACCCGGGGCCTCCTATCAGCTCCCATACAATTGGAGAAGGGGACGCGGCAGGGCTGCCCCCTGTCGCCTCTCCTTTTTGATTTGGCCATTGAGCCTCTTGCCAGGTACCTCGCCCAGTCGACGGTCTTCGAGGGGATTCAGGTGGGTGCCCAGGAGGTCAAGCTCACTATGTTTGCTGATGACCTTTTACTTTTTCTGGGCAACCCTGTAGAACACCTCCCGGGGATCCTGGACTTTCTGAAGTATTTTGGCAGTTTCTCGGGCTATAAAATTAATGTGGCGAAAAGTGAAATCCTTCCTATTGGCACGACCAGGCCGGGTTGGCAGGAGCAAGCCCGACGACTCGGTGTGGCGGTTGCCCCCTCCTCCGTGAAATATTTGGGCCTACATGTTGGTAGGACTACGGACACTTTATATACCATGAATTATGTCCCTCTTTTCAAGAAAATAATTGCTGAACTGAAAAAATGGGAGAATTTGCCCTTAACCCTCTCAGGTCGCTGTCATTTAATAAAAATGATTAGTTTCTCCCGCTTGCTGTACCCCCTCCAGACACTTCCCCTTTTACTTAAACACAAAGACGTCTCTGCCCTGAACAGAGCGTTTACGAAGTTTATTTGGAAAGGGAAGCGCCCTAGGATCGCCCTCACAAAACTGATGCTCTGTAAAGCGGAGGGGGGACTCAACTTCCCGAATATAAGAAGCTATAATCTTGCCTGCCTTTTCCGAAACATATTAGACTGGATGCATGGCTCCTCCTTCTTTTCGAATACCCTCCTCGAACAATCCTATGCGCAACCATGGGATGTTAAAGCTCTTCTCCACACATCCTATGCCAAATTGCCCCAAGCCATCAAGCATTCTGCCTTGCTGAGAGACACGATTATGTCATGGAAGGAGATCCGCAAGGCTTTTGGCCTGCCTTTCCTCTTATCTAAAAATATGCCCTTGGCGCGTCACCCGGAGTTCCCCCAGGGACAATCCTTCCCTTGGCTACGGCGGGAGCCACGCCGAGGTCCCAGAGTGGCAGGGGACCTTATGGACCGAGAGCGCCATAGGTGGTTGACCCCTGCTGAAATTAGCATCAAATATGGCTTCCCCTCCGCGTGGTCTTTATTTGCGGGACAGGCCTCAAATTTTTGTAAAACAAGACTAGGAGACCTTTCCAAGGAGGCTGATCTCCATGCCTTGGATGACATTATTGGCACGGAGCCGCACAAAACGTCCATATCCTCCCTATATACTGCGATTCGAAATGAGACGCAGGCCAAAAGACCTGACAAAGCCTCGCTCTTTAAGACTTGGGTACGATGGACACAAGACACTGACATAGCAGATACCATTTTGGCGGGGTGGGCTACTGTCCGGAAATGCATCATTAATGAGAGGTGGAGGGAATCATTCTTTAAGCTGGCCCACTGCGCCCTCTATGGTTTTGACATTCTACCCTCCCCCTCCTTCCCAGATCGAATTGTAGCATGTCCTAAGTGTCACTTGCCCCTGTCTAACCTGTGGCACGGCGTATGGAACTGCCCGTCCACAAAGCATTATTGGCAACAGGTAACTGAATATGTATCTACGCACTGGAAGATCAGACTCCCCCTCACCCCGCAGGTGCTCCTGTTCCATCAACCCCGCCCCCCTGATGACGGTGAGGATCGGTGCGCTACCCCCCAACTGGTTCATGTAGTGCTAGTGGTGGCCTTACGCTGTCTCCTTTTTAACTGGTTGTCTCCCTCCCCCCCTGATATACCTATGGTGATAGAGCAGATGAAGACCTTTTTGACTATTGACAGAATTGACACAGAAAGACACAAAGAGAAGGCTGTTAAACAGTTCTTCCAGAAATGGAAAACATTTATTATTGCGCATTTTGACCACTTAGCCATAGTCGATTTGGTTAAACCGTTCAGATATACTGAATGGTACTGTAAAGCGGATATCGCAGGGTCGCTAGGCCCCTTGCGACTGCCAGTTACGTGACCTGTTATAGGAGTTTGCCGTTCTTATTTTCATTCCATTCTGTCCAACTCCGAAGGCGAATAATGTGCTTTTGTATTACTGCTTGGTCGACACTGTATATATTGTATGTGACTTTATTGTTCTTACTATCTTTTTGTTGGAAAATTGAATAAATATATATTAAAAAAAAAAAAGAGGCATAGATGCTAAAGATAAGAACATAGTTTTGACTCTTTATAAATCACTGGTCAGACCGCATGTGAAATACTGTGTACAGTTTTGGGCACTGGTATATAATAAGGACACAGCTGAACTGGAGCGGGTGCAAAGGGGGGCGACAAAGGTCATAAGGGTAATGGGTGGGTTACAGGATCAAGACAGGTTATAGCTTGGGGTTATTAAGTTTGGAAAAAAAAAAACATCTTTGAGGCGTTCTGATCACAATTTACAACTATATGAATGGACATCAAAGAGATCTTTTTAGTGATCTCCTAGACCTGTAACCATGATAAAAGGGCATTCTTTATGTCTAGAGAAAAGGTTTCACCATCAGCACAGAAGCAGATTCTTTACTGTAAGAGCAGTGAGACTATGCAACTCTCTGCCACATGATGCTGTTATGACTTATTCATTATATAAGTGAAATGGAGGCCTGGATTTATTACTTTCTTTAACGTCTTTTCAGCCGCTGGCCATGCTTCACTATTACACATAGGGGGAGATTTATCAAAGGGTGTAAAATTTAGGTGCAAACTGCCCACAGCAACCAATCACAGCTCAGCTTTCCTTTCAGCACTGCCTAAAGCTGAGCTGTGATTGGTTGCTGTGGGCAGTTTAAATTTTACACCCTTTGATAAATCTCCCCCATAGTGATGATTTTATAACAGGTGATTTTATAACAGGTTTGGTAGGTAAAGTTTGTCTGTTTGCTGACGACACAAAAGTGTGCAATAGGGTTGATATTCCTGGAGGTGTCAGTAATATGGAAAATGATTTAGCTTTGCTAGATAAGTGGTCCAAACTGTGGAAATTGAAGTTCAATGTTTCCAAATGTAAAATAATGCACTTGGGGAGGAGGAATCCTCTATCCGAGTATCACATCGGCAGCACTGTGTTGGAAAAGACTTCAGAAGAGAAGGATTTAGGGGTAGTGATTTCTGACAGCCTTAAAATGAGTCACCAGTGCAACCAGGCGGTGGGGAAAGCAAATCGTATGCTGGGGTGTATAGCTAGAGGTATAACCAGTAGGAAGAGGAAGATTGTGATCCCGCTGTATAGAGCTTATATAGGTTATCTGGGGGAAAAAATCAAAAGCAACGTGAGAAAATATTATTTTACTGAAAGAGTAGTAGATACCTGGAACAAACTTCCAGCAGAGGTGGTAAATCTACAACAACAGAATTTAAACATGCCTGGGATAAACATATATCTATCCTAAGATAATAAGAAAGGAAATACTAAAAGGGCAGACCAGATGGACCCAGTGGTCTTTTTCTGCCGACAATCTTCTATGTTTCTATTAACATGTTGAAAGAAGATCGGCTCCTTGCCTGATCATTGTCTTTATTACACAGGACGACATCTCCCCGATTCTGTATGATTGGACAGATGGGCTCTAACATTTTATTAAAAAAAGTGTTAATATATGTGATGTGTGGGGACTATGTATAACAGTGTATACAAGTGTGCCAGATTACTTGTGAGGTCAGACACTGATGTTGGATGATACGGCCAGGCATGCATTCTTTATTCTAGTTTGTCCCAAATGTGTTTGATTGGGTTGTGGTTGGGTTTAGTGCGGGAAAGCCAAGTTCTCTATATACAAAGCTTACCAGACCATGCACCATGTGCCTCGGCACTGAGCTAACCTGCTCTGTAATTTTACGTGGTCTCCAATTTGTGGCTTAGTTACAGGACCAAGACAGGTTATCAAGCTTGGGGCTATTTAGTTTAGACGCCTTAGGGGCGATCTGATCACAATGCACTAATAAATAAATGGACAGTACAGAGATCTTTCTAGTGATCTCCTTACACCTAGGCCTGTAACCATGACAAGGGGGCATCCTCTACATCTAGAGAAAAGAATTTTTCACCACCAGCACAGATGCGGATTCTTTACTGTAAGAGCAGTGAGACTATGAACCGCTCTATATATCCTTAACTGTAAGAGCAGTAATGTGGTGTTCCACCATGGGTGTTGTAAGAGCAGTGAGACTATGGAACTCTCTGCCACATGATGTTGTCTTGGCCAATTAATTATATACGTACAGGAGAGGCCTGGATACTTCTCTCCATAAATATAATATTACAAGTTATGGGCACTAGATTACATGTGATTGGACGCCTATCAAGGGAATTTGCTGATTGTTCTATTGAATTCGGGAAGAAATTTTACTCAGTGATGCGGCAATTGTTTGTGCCTCATAAGGTTTTTTGCCTTCTTCTGGATCAACACTGTAGGGTTATGTAGGTTGAACTTGATGGACTCTTGTCTTTTTCAACCCTATTAACTATGTTACTATAAGATGCACTTTTTTTTTTTTTAGCAGCAAAGCATCTTGCTGTAAGGTGTCTGCATCTTATAGTCCATTGTAAGGGCAGCCTGACAATGTCTGCCCTAGTAAATCAGTGCTGTCTCCATTCACAGCTGCATAGTCTTTTCCCTCCTCCTGCCTGATTCTGATCCTATGTTCAAATTTACCCAAAACATAGGTGAAAGTCCTGCAGGACCTTCCATGAGTACTGTGATCAGTCACATAACTCTGACCTTCATGTTCCATTTTGAATAAGTCTTTACCTATTGTAATAGTGACTTGACAGCAAAAAAAATAAATTGAATGTATGTAAATATATATGTAGCTGTGTGTTTATGCTGATGTTGCAGAGCTGTTTGCATGTGTAGTGTGTGTAGCTGTGTAGGCTTGTGTAGTAGAGCTGTGTGGACATTGAACCCTCCACTGCCTTAGTCTTCTATGGAAGCTTGATTAGTGTGCAATATTTTATTTCCATGAAAGATTCACAATTTAACGCGAAGGGAAAAATTTTATCAATAGCTTCGTGCCTATTTTTTGGTGAATAATTGAATTTTTGGTCTAAGTTTTATTTATGAACCAGTACTTGACAGCAGAATATTTTTTACATACAATTTTTTTTAATATACCTATTTTGAGTGTTCATCCAAAAGTTTGCATAATCTGGGACTAATGCTCAATTTATCATTTGCGACTTTTAAAAAAAGTCGGACAAACTGGTGCAGGCCTACGTCTGGTCAGTGCCAGGTGAATCTGTTTGGACTTTCCCCCCCTGACTTTTTACTTAGAAGCAGTCACTATGGCAGTGCTACATTTTAATAAATCAGTCACAAGATATTGGAACAAAATATCCACCAATCCCCATTGGAAGAGATCTCGGAAGGCTGTCTATTCTAGGAGCATGTTTAACCCCTACACTGCTTCCCTGCAGCTAGTGTCAAATTATTCTTTGCAGGAAGGCATTATAAGTATTAAATAATCTCAGTGCAATAAAAGCCATAGTGATAAGAAAAGGGGAGTATTCAGTGCCTCTTCTGGCACCTTTCTCCAGACAGTTCTATTCATTTTACACCCACCAGACCCCTCTTTCCCCTTGACTCCTGTCACCTTCCACCAGACCCCTCTATCCCCTCCAGACACCTATCACTCAGGTTCAACACCCCTTTGTCCACCCTTCAGATTCCTCTGTTCTTCCTCCAAACCCCTCTGCCCCTCCTCCAGAATCCAGTCACCCTCCTTCAGACCCCTCTGTCCATTGAAGACAACTCTGCTCCCTCCAAATCCCTCTCCTCCCCAGGCTTCTGTCTTCCTCCTCCTTCCTTCCTCCTTGTCCCTTGTCAAGACCCCTTTTCCCCATCAGAATCTTGTCACCATCCTCCAGATCCCTCTTCCTCCAGAGACCTTTGCCACTCAAGACAACTCTGTCCACTTCAGACACCTCTCCCCTGTCAAGACCCCTCTTCCCCACAAGAATCTTGTCACCATCCTCCAGACCCCTCTTTCCCCCAGACACCTTTGTCCCCCACCAGACACCTCTGTCCCCTTCAGACACCTCTCCCTTGTCAAGACCCCTTTCCCCCCACCAGAATCTTGTTATCATCCTCCAGACCCATCTCCCCCCCAGACACCTCTGTCCCTTGTCCAAACTTCCATATTCCTTGATTTCCCATAGACCTCTCTGTCCCCCTAAATACTCTTCTTAACAATTTTTAGATCCCTCTCTTCCTATTCCAATCCCTCTGTCTCTATTTAGACCCCTCTGTCCCCTTCCAGGTCCCTTTGTGCTCTCGAGCATCTTTTCTCCAGTGAGAACAAAGGATCAGGAATTTTAAAATCCAACATGTCTGACTCTTCTATAATCAGGACACCCTAACGCACAGTAGATGGTTAAACAGTCCCATTCACCATGGTTAAGCTAGACACCCATCCATCTTATGGTTGTCTTCAAAGGGTTGGTCACTTTCTGATTAAATTAATAAATTATATTAACTATGCATAGGAAACGCTAAAACCCCTCACCCAAGTAGACGACCCCCAGATGCCCATGAGTATGGTATGTAAATGCTGGTCACAGTGCTTGCTCTCAAAATGGCAGCAATCTCCTGTTTGCACATGTACTGAATATTGCACATTAAAGCTTAGATTTATCAAAGTATTCAAAATATAACCTGCCCATAGCAATTAATCATTACTCAATTTTGTAGCTCTGGTATGGGTCGTTTACATCAGTTTACACAGTTTGATACACCTGCACAAAAAATACTATGTTCCAATGTATGTATGTATGTATGTATGTATGTATTTATTTTTGTATGTACTAATCACACAACTTAAGCCATCTTGAGAGGTATGGGCATGGGATGGATTAGTGACCAACCCCTTTGACAATTTCAAATGCTTGCAGCTATAGTAATTTTGAAAAGCATGTTGACTTGCCCATCAATGCGGTTTCCCCTACAATGTGTCTGCACTCCAGCCACATTTGGGCTGTTATGTCAGGGTATCTATGAACTCTAAGTTTTGCCCCGTCCCCCACCACTTCAAGGATACTGCCCTAACACAATTGTCCAATGATCTATTAACATTCCAGACAATGTAAGGGGACATTCGCATGTATTGTGATTACGGTCTGTGCATGGAAGATACTTTATTTCATTACAAAACGTTTAAAAAACCAGACATGACTAAGCACGCAGGCGTGAAATGCATTGTCCAGTCGGTGCTATACCCCTAGTGGGGTTTTTAAACTTTTTAAATGAAATAAAGTTATATTTTAGAAAGATTTTTTCTTTAAATACTGGATCCACACCTCTCCTCCTTGTATTTATAATTGAATGTGGGTTGGCTCCCCAGAAATCGTGCACCCCCTTCAAACTTGGACTCCGCAGTTTAGCAGGTGAACCAACACATTCCATGTTTTTTATTTAGTTTTTTCTCCAAGAGGAATGCAGAGAAGATGCCATCTGCGTCTTCTCAACATGCTTGACTATACAGATCACTGGTAACAGTAATATAAAGGGCTGTTATCATTAAATCACAGTAATTAGTGACCTGTATAGGGGGACAGCAGGTAACACATGAAACATGTGTTCCCTACTACCTGTGGCCCCCCCATAGTAAGGGAAAAAAAATAAATAAAATTTAGTCACATAAGACAAGTCCATCAAGTTCAACCAAGGGAGGGGAGAAGATTAATGAAAACAAGGGGTATGGGTGGATAAAGGGGAGAGGATGCGATTTGAAAAATATAAAAAATAAATAAAAATAAAAAAAAAATTAAAACTGTTCAATTTCACACTTCATATAGGAAGGGAACACATTTTGCATGGTTGTACTTTGAAGCGACATTAACACTTTTCTGTTAAATATATTGAGCAAAAATTTAATTATCACCTGGGGGCACTAATTTTAGTTTCCTCTTCTCTGGCCCCATCCACTTATGCTAAAACATTTTTGTCATTGTAACCCGGGTACTAAGCCTATCTATAAAGTTAAAATAGGGTTGTTATTGGTGTTGTTATTGTACGAATCCAAACCTGGGCCCAGCTTGTTCGTCGCTAATAACAAATCAAAGAATGCAACATTCCAAAAGGTGAAATTTTACTCTTGACACGAAAGCCCCAAACACCCTAGTAATAAAAAGGTTAAAGGGAAAGCCTAAAAACGGAGAAAGGACGGTGAAAAAAGAAAAAAACTGTGCGTGAACAAAAAATTCTATAAAAAGTCAGCTGTTTGCAATAGATGTCCAAAAATTATTAACATGATCATTATTTTGATGTCTGCGCAGATAACGTCCATCATTTTATACACTGTGTGCATCGGACGTCCATCATCCTATGGACTTCAATGCATTGCATTGCAGTCAGTTAAACTGCGGCAATAACGGACATCTTTTCTCATTTTTTGACGTTGTGTGAACAAAGCCCAACAACGACAATATAGGTCCCCAAATAACAATATAGGAAATGTACAAACATCAAAGACAAAAGGAAAGAGGTAACTGCCCAAAAGCGCTCTAAACTAAATATCCAGAACTGTGCGGGCTTTTATAAATTAATACAATCTTAGTGTAACCTTTCCAACACATTAAGATACATTTACTAAAGGTATATGTGTTTTAATTGCTTTTAATTATCTTCTGTGAAGTTCTCTGGCAAAACACTTATCTCCAGGCATGTCTGCTGCTATTATTTAAACTGTTAAAAATTACCCAATTATTTAGATGAATGTACTGTAGGTAACCAATTTTCACTGTTAAGATTTTTATTCGGATTAGTTCATTATCGGCAGAATATACCACATGCCTGGCAGAGAAGCAGCCAGAGGCGTCAGCAAATTGGTTCCTTTTGACACTTGTAATAATCATATGAAAAGGAAAAATGAGTCTGGTGTTTATCAGGAAGAGATAAACAACAGGAAGATGTACAGAGAGAAATGGATAGATTGTGGTGATTCTGGTGCAAATTTGCTTGATTTTTCCTTACCTACATTCCTGGAAATGTCTTTATTATTATTATTATTATTATTATTATTATTATTATTATTATTATTATACAGGACATAAAAAAAATCGAAAAACACATTACATGAATAAGGTTAATGGCAGACTGGTGCATAGGGATAGAGGACCCTGCCCACAAGGGCTTACCATATACAATGTGAGGGGAAGGAGACAGTAGGTAGGGGGGCAGCTAGTCACAGTGTTATTCAGACATATTGTAGATTGTAGCCTAGTTTAAAGAGGCGTTTCCAGGTTGCTTTTGAAGATCTTGATGGTGGGTGTGTTGGGTGATGGGTTCCAGAGTATTGGAGAAGTGTGAGGTGCAAATAAGGGGGAACATAAAAGCTGGTCATTGGAGGAGCGAAGGTTGAGCGAGTGACGGTAGCGGGATATCAAGTAGGAAGAACACGGAGGGGACAGGTTGTTGATGGACTTGTATGTCAAGGTCAACAATGTGGGGGACAGGGGACAGAGTGCAGCCATTGTTTGTAATTAGAGATTAGATAGATTAGATAAAGGGGGTACAGCAAGGGGAGGGTGGGGGTTTAGTTCTGTTGTGTTCATGTTGAGTTTTGGAAAGTGGGAGGAGAAGGAAAATATAGCCGAGAGACTCTCTGGGATCCTGAATAGCAAAGAGTTGACATCCGGATCACAGAGGTAGATTTGAGTGTCATCGGCATAGAGATTATATATAATAAAAGGTAAAGAGTTGATTTAGAGGAGAAACTAAATTCTGATATACTCATCTTTTATATAAGAAACTTCATTAATATAAACTGTCACTACTGATCTCATTTTTAGATTTTGAGAACATTCAGGAAGGAAGTAAAATGCCCATTTTGAGTCTGTAAATGCAGGCTGTATTATTCCGCAAGTTAAAAAAAGAAAAGAAGAACTGTTTGAGGACTGAACGTCTTCTTCATCAGGCATGTGCATATTAACAGGAAAGTGCATGAACATATTAAATATTAATATAAATGACAAACTTGGTCTCACAGGTAAGATGCTATTAGGCAGAAAAGATCAGACTTGTAGAGGTGGATGTCAATTGTGTAACATTATCAAAATGGACTGTTTATACCAAAAATTTCTTCAATAAAAACTATTGAAACAAAAATGGACTTGTAATAGAGACACCTCTTCATTTTGCACTAAAATGATCCAGATCTTCAAAAAGCTGTAGACATGATGAAATAATAACAGCTGTAAAACAGCAATTGTGGTCAGCTCACCAAATGGACAGTGTGCACAAGGTCCTATATTGAGGCAAAGAGAGAAAGCAAATGGGCCGATTCCCGGTAATACGTAGCAATACAATGAAGGATATTCTCCGGCTCTAGAAGTGGTAAAAATCCGAAGTCTTTTTTAAAACATGTTAAAAAATATTCTTAAAAAACATAAATGTTCACAAGAAAAATAACCAACGCGTTTCGGACAGAACATCCTTACTCATGGCTCCAAGAATATTTTTAACATGTTTTAATAAAGATTTTGGATTTTTATCACTTCTGGAGCCAGAGAATATCCTTCATTGTATTGAGACATCATGAAATGTTTAGCTTGATTGTTATTAGGCATTTATTATTCACTTTTTGTTCTCTTTGTCACTTTCCGGGAGCGTGTTTGTAAAAAGAAAAATTGTAAAGAAAGAAATTTTTAACAAAATAATTTTTAACTAAATATTACAAACCCTGGATCTTTTTAGTGCAAAATGAATTGGCTTCTCTATTGCAAAGTCCATTTTGGATAAGGTTACAAAATTGACATCCACCTCCACAAGTCCAATCTTTTCTGCCCAATAGCATCTTACTTGTGAGGCCAAGTTTGTAATTTATTTAATCCAATGTACAAGTAACTTACAATATATTGGTCGCAATATTCAGCCTCAATGTGAAATCGACTAACCGGTCAGAGGAGCAGTATTAAAAAGGCATTTTGGAACATGGTTTTTCTTGTTATTGTCATTTAGCTCATAATAATAATCCCACTTATATTGCATTCCAGAAACCTTCCCTAACCGTTTTGAGACGCTAAAGACCAGAGAGGTACTGTATACTGGATGGTCAAAATGAATACCTTTGCCATTTAAGGTTTTAATAAAATTTCAGACAGCGTCATCTGATTTTTTAAAATAACTAATTATAAGCTTTATATGTGTCTGTTCTAATTGTGTTTCTAACTGTGTTTCTAAACATTGATATTGTCTTGTTATTAAGAGCATTGCATTTATTCATTTCTATGTCATCCCTTCTGATCCTCATCTCCTCTCTCTACTTTCCCATTTCCCTTTCCTTGACTCCTCCTAGTAGTGATGTCACAATAGCGGGGCTTTTAAATATATTCATGCACTTTTCTGTTCATATGCACATACCTGATGAAGAAGACGTCCTCGAAACACAGTTGGACTGGTTGGAATCATGGTCAGGCTAGGTTCACACTGCGTTTTGCAAAAAAACGGATGAAAAAAGGATAAAATAAACGGATGCATTTGTGTGCATCCGCTTTGATCCGGTTTTCCATTGACTTCCATTGTAAAAAAATAACGGATCAAAATGGATCATTTTTTTTTTAATGGACACAAAAGTAGTGTCAGCTACGTTTTTGTATCCGTCAAAAAAAAAAAAAAACAGATCCGATATTTTTTACAATGAAAGTCAATGGAAAAACAAATCAAAACGAATGCACACAAATGCATCCGTTTTTTTGCTAAAAACTGATGAAAAAAATGGATTGCAAAAACGCAGTGTGAACCTGGCCTCAGCAGTGTTGGATCATCAGTGTGCCCTCAGTACAACCCCTCAAGGGGAGCACATTTCTTGCACACAACTCCTATGTAGAGATGAGCAAAGCAAATCCGACCGATCAAAATTTGCTGCAAATCGAGCTCTCAATTTGCTTTGTTCTGCTAGGCGAATTCCCGCCAATTCGTTAAGGAAATTTGTAAAAAACAAAATTGCGGCCACACATGCTGTCCGGAACATTACTGGGCAGGAGAAAGTAATTAACCATAATCCCTAGCGCCTGCCCAATCAGCTGCCCCGGCCCCTCTGTGATGTCAGCACCCACCCTCACCTTCTATATAAGGCGTTTCGTTTCCAGAGGCGGACAGTCATCTGTGTGTGAAGGAGAGAGCAGATGGCAACAGGCAGTTAGAGCAGAGCAGGGAGAGACTAACAGAGTGATATAGGGATAGAGAGGAGATGAAAGGATAGGAGAGGATAGGAGGATTGTTTGTTGTAGCTGCTAACCAAGTGTCCAGTTTACCAAGTAACCGAATGCCTATGGGTATTCACTGGGATCAGTGAAGACGCAGTCCATATTATTCACTCACTGGGCATTGTGCACTGTAAACTCCTATTAAGTTATACCAATTAATTGGGATCAGTGAATGGAACGTGCGTCTTACATAATCAGTGCTCACACTCTTCTCCTACTGTATTATACAAGTTGGGTTTGATTAGATTGGATGATTGACTGGCTGATTGACATTTTTTTTAATCGTGATTTTCCAATTTTTGAAACTTTTACAAGAACATGCATTATAAAATTTTTCCTTCTGTAATAGTCCCAGTACTGTAGTATTGTAGTTCCAGTACTGTAGTATTGCAGTTTTTTAAAAATTCATTAAGATTTGGTTTCTGAATATTACCTATTTTGATCCAAAGTTTGTGAAGCTCGCGACACTAATTTCCGGCTGCTTATAACGATATTGTAAAGATATTGATACCCTAATCCCTAACCCCCCCCCCCCCCCCCCCCGGTATTTCCCTGCCCTTGACAAATTTTGTGGCAAGGTCAATATCCCCAGGCAATATAGAGGCAACATGACACAAAATGAAAATGTAATATGTCAGATGGCCTAGTCTTAAAGGGGAACCCCAGCGATTCCATTAAAAATGCACAAGAAGCATATAGGTTCACACGCCAATCCCCCACCAATTGTTTGACACCTTTCCCACTTGTCTATGCTGCTCCTAGTGCTAGCTTCAAACTTTTACAAATAATCCCAGTTCTACATCATGGCATCCAGCTGGAAAACTACATCTCCCAGCGTGCATTGCACCTCATAGTCAACCTTTAGGTACCCGCCTCTGTCTCTGCCCAGCACTGGCCACATCTGCTTCTGCCTCACACAGTAAACAAACTATCTATCCATCTATTTTATCAATCTATTATCTATCTATGTATCTATCTATGTATCTATCTATCTAGTCCAAGAATTTCGCAGCACAACCAAGTAAAGTGAAAAAAATCCAAAGTGTTTTTATTCCATATTCAGTGGAGAATTCACATGCATGTGAATTCTCCACTGAATATGGAATAAAAACACTTTGGATTTTTTTCACTATACTTGGTCGTGCTGTGCAATTCTTGGACTATTTAAAGGGGAGACGTGGATTCAGTCTCCAGCCGCTGGCACCCTCTGCACCATTGAAGCAGAGTGCTCTCCATTGTGGATGTCTATCTATCTATCTATCTATCTATTCATTAACATAGAGTAGAGAAAGAGAGAGAGAGATGAAACAACAGTGTCTCCTTTCCCCTATACTACTCAGGACAGACTGTTGTTTCCCTGCCCTTGGCCACGTGATCACTGTGTGATGTAAGTGCTGGGCGGGGTTACAGATGAGGTGCTACTGATTGCCTGGCAACAGAAGTGACAGAGATCATGTGACCTCTGTCTCAGAAGGAAGGGGGAGTACAGAGGAGTGGAGACAGAGTGGAGCAGGCAGCGTGGATTTTCAGCAGCTTCAGGGTGTGAGTCAGGATGTACTGCAGACAAACAGCTCAATTCATGTAATAGAAACCTATTACACACAAGTTTAGATTATGGGGAGTTCCCCTTTAACAACACTCAGACCTAAATGGAACAGAGGGTTTGGGATGAGTTGGACAGGAGAGCCAAGGAAAGGCAGCTGGGAAGTGCTCAGTATACCTGATAAGACTGATGCATAAGAGTCTTGAACGGGAGACTTCTCACTACCAAAGAGAAAATCGTACTGCACATAATCCATTCTATCCCTAAGAGAGTTAGATATGTCTATGAATTTCTGTGTGGTATCATTTTATCTCTCCTTATGTGCCTAAAGGAAGTATATGATATACAGGAATCAATGTCCTGGTTTGAGGGCCAACAAAAGAAAGCGTAGGTCCCAGAAATCTGCAGGACAGGGAACAGCAGGGGGCGCTACCACTGCCATCAAGGCAAGATATCTAAGAACAAATTCAGAATTGTTATTCAATCACTATGGATTGCTTTTACATTCTTGGCAGCAACTCAAGCTTTCAAGAAGCCAGAGCCGACATGGTGTGATGCCAACCTACATTACGTTACCTTTTCATACCCTTCTTTTAATATGTTTTCCAGGGTTTTTTTTTGGCTGTAGTAATTTTCTGAAAGGGAATACATTTCTTTGATACGATTGTAGTTCTGGAAGTCAAATACTTATCTGCCTGTTCTATATGACATATCATCTTTGAGTAAAATACAGAAAGAGGTTTTGCTATTTATTTCATGTGATACCAACCCTCTTTAACAAAAGCCTATTTGATGCAGGTGTCAGGTAATTATGGGATTCAATGGCTGCCGGAATGCTATGTGTTATCGCTGATATTTCATGCCATACATTACTATAAACGCTTGTCTTCTATATATACACACACAGTGTATTCTACTTATGTCAGTATCTGAGCAAGATTGCAAATGCCAACTGCTTCTTTTTTTTAAGTCTCTAAAAATTCATCAACCCCAGTTTACATTAACTTTTGGTGCTTAAATTAATAGTGAAAATGCTTCTGACCTTTATCATAAAATCTGCAGTACTACAGCACTTCAAAGGGCTTTTATGTTCTATCTTCTATTATCATTCTGCCACTATCATCTTTCATTGGTGTTTTTGAGGTTAATTGAAAAAGAATCCACGATTGGCAATCAAAATCGAGAGCAATATAGAAAGATTCTCCGCACATACAAAGAAAGCGGTGAAGAAAAAAAAAAAAATAAAAAAAATCTAGGGCAAGAAAATGTTCTATGAAATAAATTGAGCGCCGGAGTAAATACGTTTCTAACTGAAAGCGCCTTCAATTTTATGTGCAGAATCAGAGCAACGTTAGGCTGAGAGTGTGTTTTAACATGCCAATCTCGTATACTATGCACCATAGTAATATCAGAATGAATGAGTTGGCGTTTTCAACCCTTTCATGGATGTCCGGATGTCATGGTCACAATGAAGCAGGGCTCTTTTACCCGCCTTAACGCTTTTATTTTTCCACCTACAGGGCTGGTTGGGGTATCATTTTTTTGCGCCATGATCTCTTTTTATTGGTATTATAGTGGTGTAAAAGAAAAAATTTGATTACTTTTTGCTATTTTTTTTATTTATTATAAAAATAAAAAAAAAACAGCAATTCTGGTGTTTTTTTTTATTTTTTTTCGGTTTACGCCGTTCAACTTGTCAGAACTATATTGTGACATTCACATAGATCAGACAGTTCTGAACGCTACGATATATAATATGTTTATTTATTTATTACTGATTTTTATTTTTATAAAGGAGGTCATTTAAAGTTTTATTTGGGATTTATTTTATCCCTTTATATTGGGGATTTTCAAAAATATTTTCAACAACTTTTTTTTAAACATTTTTTAAAATACTTTTTTACTACAGTTAAATAGGCAATCATTGGATTGCATATACTGATTAATGCTATGCCATAGCATTGCATTAATCAGTACTATCGGCGATCTTCTCATGGAGTCTGCCTGAGGGCAGACTCTATCAGAAGATCGCCAATCCGACAAGTCGGAGGTAAGGAGATCTCCTCCACTTGTCTGGGAAAGTGCTTTGTGTTCATATTAAAGAACTTGGATTTACATACCTATATACATACATACATTTATGTCACAGCAGATTTAGTTTTAATAGCCATGTATCAATAGACGTTACTTTTATTAGGTTAAAATATGACATAACATCCCATGGGTATAATCACCTGCTGCAGCTTATATAGATAAATACATTACTATATAAAAAGTTAAATAACTAAAATGAAATTGTTGGTGATCACAAGCTACAGCCTGTATTACATCCCCCATATGCAGTCTGCTTGATGTCATTGGAAACAAATGATGACCCTATCAATGGAAACACATCAGGAGTCCTGGGAATGGGCGAAAAAGATTGAAGCCCTCAAGAAATGTATGCTCTACAGTGGTTACTGGGAAAAAAAACTCATAAACTGGGTTGCAAAAGGTGCAGGGGGTATGCAAAATCAATCCTAAAGTGGACATTTTGGGGGGTATTTTAAGACTTATTACTTTTATTTTGACTTTTAAAGGGGAACTTCGGTGACAAATTATTATTATTTTTTTTTTAAATCAACTGGTGTTAAAAAGTTATGTAAATTTGTAAATTATTTCTTTAAAAAAAATCTCCAGTCTTTCAGTACTTATCAGCTGCTGTATGTCCTGAAAGAAGTAATGTATTATCTTCAGTTTAAAACACTACTCTCTGCTGCCACCTCTGTCCATCTCGGGAACTGTACAGAGCAGGAGAGGTTTTCTATGGGGATTTCTATGGGATAGACAGAAGTGGCAGCAGAGAGGACTGTGTCAAACAGTGAATAATGTAGGACATACAGCAGCTGATAAGTACTGGAAGACTGGAGATTTTTAAAAAGAAGTAATTTACAAATCTATATAATTTTCTGGTACCAGTTGTATTTAAAAATATATGTAACTATAGAAATGTGAATGCAGCTCAATTTTCGATTTCATTTCAGGCTGTGGCACTGTATAACATAAGTAATCAATATAAATAAACTTGTGTGTGTTGTTTCTATGTAAACCATACAGAACTTTTAGGATTCAATACAGCATGTATTCTAAAGAATATAAGCAGTGGTTGTGAGAATTAAATAATAAATACCATAATGTGTAAAGTCACCATACTGCCCATTATACAGAACCTAAATATGGATTTGAAACAAAGACTCCAATTGAATGGTTAGAACTATCTGTATGATGAATTACATACAATTTAGTTATTAAACCTGGCACAGTTGAAGACTGTTACATCAATGGTACCACTTTACAAATGAAAGGGAAATTGCTTTTTGACAGGAAGTTATATGAACAATTTAATCAAGGCATTGTATTTAGATAAAATATATATTTTAGGGCCACTAAAAGTAGATGTGATGGGGTTAGATTTATCATTGACACATTATTAGCTTATATGTCAGTTTGTAGACTGTATTCTCACAGTTGGACAATGAAAACCCAACCAAATTTTTAAAAACAAGATGGATTTGTTCTTCAATGCATCATTCATAAAACTGTAATCTGTACGGCCCAGAGAATACAGTCATGAGGAATCTACTGATGTCTTATTTTAATAATATCTCACAAGAAAATAAAAATCTAAGTCTTAAAGGGGTACTCCACTTAAAGGAGTAGTCCGGTGAAATTTTTTATTAAAGTATTGTATTGCCCCTCAAAAGTTATACAAATCACCAATATACACTTATTACAGGAAAAGCTTATAAAGTGCTTTTTTCCCTGCACTTACTACTGCATCAAGGCTTCACTTCCTGGATAAAATGGTGATGTCACGACCCGACTCCCAGAGCTGTGCGGGTTGTGGCTGCTGGAGAGGATGATGGCAGAGGGATGCTTAGTGTCCCTCCAGTGCCCTGTGTCCCACAGTCTCCTCCTGCCATCATCCTCTCCCGCAGCCACAGCCCGCACAGCTCTGGGAGTCGTGTCGTGACATCACCATTTTATCCAGGAAGTGAAGCCTTGGTGCAGTAGTAAGTGTAGGGAAAAAAGGTACTTTATAAGCATTTTCCTTAATAAGTGTATATTGGTGATTTGTATAACTTTTGGAGGGCAAGACAATACTTTAATAAAAATTTTCGCCGGACTTCTCCTTTAACCTCTTAAGGACATATGACGTACCCGTATGTCATATGTCCTCATTAGCACTTCAAAGCGGGCCGCACGGCGACCCCGCTTTGAAGCACCGCGGTCCTGGGTGCCGCGTGTAGCCCGACACCGCCGCTATTAGCGGGCACGGTCTGATCGCCATGCCCGCTAATTAGCTAATCGGAGGCAGCTGTCAAAGTTGACAGCTGCCTCCGATTACCGGAGGCAACCGTTCCCTGATGTCTAGTGGGGGAGATCGCTCCTCCGGGACGTTGTCCCGGAGGAGCGATCTCCGTTACTGATGCCGGCCGGGGACTCGTTCAAGATGGCGCCGTCCTCGGCTCGGCACTCGTTTACTTCCAGCTGCATCAGCCGGAAGTAAACGAGTGCCTATCTCATTGATCTCTGCAGCATATTTATGCTGCAGAGATCTCAATGAGAGATCAAAGTATATATACTAGAAGTCCCCTAGGGGGGCTTCTAGTATATGTGTAAAAAAAAAAAAAAATAAGTGTTGTTTATAGTAAAAAGCCCCCTCCCCTAATAAAAGTCTGAATCACCCCCCTTTTCCCAGGTTTTAAATAAAAGTAAACAAATAAATAAATAAACATGTTTGTTATCGCCGCGTGTGTAATCGCCCGAACTATTAATTAATCACATTCCTGATCTCATACGGTAAACGGCGTCAGCGCAAAAAAATCCCAAAGTGCAAAATTGAGCATTTTTGGTCGCATCAAATCCAGAAAAAAATTAATAAAAAGCGATCAAAAAGTCGCATATGCGCAATCAAGGTACCGATAGAAAGAACACATCATGGCGCAAAAAATGACACCTGACACAGCCCCATAGACCCAAGAATAAAAGCGTTATAAGCCTGGGAATGGAGCGATTTTAAGGAACGTACAGTATATTTGTTAACAATGGCTTGAATTTTTTATAGGCCATCAGATACAATATAAGTTATACAGGTTTTGTATCGTTGTAATCGTAACGACTTGTGGAACATGCATAACAAGTCAGTTTTACCCCAGGGCGAATGGCGTAAAAACACAGTTCCCCCAAATAAAAGAAATGTGTTTTTTTTTTTTTTAATTTCACCACACTTTGAATTTTTTTCTGGTTTCGTAGTGTACCAAATGCAAAAATTCAGCCTGTCATTGCAAAGTACAATTAGTGACACAAAAAATAAGGGCTCATATGGGTTTCTAGGTTGAAAAATGCAAGTGCTATGGCCTTTTAAACACAAGGAGGAAAAAACGAAAACGCAAAAGCAAAAATGGGCCCTGTCCTTAAGGGGTTAAGAAAGATTTAACCCTGTACAACCCTACCCATAATCTAAGCTTATGTGTAATAGGTGTCTTTTACATGAATTGGACAATTTGTCTGTAGCACATCCAGATTTACACCCTGAAGCTACAGAAAATCCTCACTGGCTGCTCCACTTTCTCTCCATTATTTTGCACTTCCCCTCCCTTCTGAGACTAAAGTCACATGATCTCTGTTTCTTCTGTTTCCAAGAAAGTTATAACACCTGATCTGTAACCCTACCCACCTCTGACATCACACCAATCCTGAGAACCTGGCCAAGGGGCAGGGAAACAAAAGAATAGTGACAGCCTCCTGAGTAGTATAGGGGAAAGGAAACATATATGTACATGGATGGATAGATAGATAGATATATAGATAGATAGTTTGCAATATAGTGGTGGGGTATACAAGAGCAGCACAATGTTGCAATCTAAAAGACCTAGGCCTTGCGTGTAGGTAAGCAGTGTGTGAGGCTTAATATGGAATGCTCATATCTGGTGCACCGTAAGTAACAAGAGAATGTATACAGTCAATAAAGAGAAGAAGACATTGGAGACTCAGCAGTCTTGAACGTATCAAATCCTGTTTATTTCAGGCAGACATCAAAAGTGCACTTTTGATGTCTGTTTGAAATAAACCAGATTTGACACACTCAAGATTGGTGAGTGCCTGATGTCTTTTATTCTTCATTGACTGCATAGATATTTTTTTTACAGTGGAAAGCAGAAGCAGATTAAGCCAGCGATGGGCAGATACTACAAGATAAGGCGAATACTTGGCAATTGGTTCTGAGGTGTTATGCATGCTGGGAAATGTAGTTCCCTATCTTGGACATAGACCAACTCTTAGAAAAACTTTTAACACAGGAACGGCGGCATCTAGAAAGACAGGAGACGGCTCGAAATACTCAGGGGGACTTTGTAAGTGAGACCAGTTAGGATTGGGAGTATTTAATCTTTTAGCTATTGGGTGAAATACCCCTTTAACCCCTTAACTACGCATGATGGGTATACTCGTCATGCCGCCATTAAGGAGATGCAGAGAGGGCTCTTGGCGCCGTTCCTCTCTGCAGTGCGCGGCACCCGGCTGTTTTGTATAGCCAGGGACCGCACGCATTAGCCGCCGCGGCCGATCGCCACGGCCGGCTAATTATGTAGTTAGGAGGAGCTGTCAAAGCTGACAGCTCCATCGAACTAACGTTACAGCCCCATCCCTGGTGTCTAGGGGGGGGGGAGATCGGCCCCTCGCGATGCGATCGCGGAGGGGCGATCCCTTCTTCCTACCCGGGCCGGGCCTCAGCGCCTGTATGACGCTGATTCTGGCTCGGCAATAGATTGCTTCTGGCTGCAGCAGCCCTAAGCAATCTAAGAAAAAAAAGGAAAAAAATTAAAAAAAGTGGAAAAAAATAAGCAATCTAACACTGATCTCATTGATCAGTGTATTGTAAGTACACTGCAGTGATCTCTACGAGAGATCACTGCAGAAATAATAAAAGTTCCCCAGGGGAACTAAAAGTTAAAGTTGAGAAAATGAAAAAAAAAGTTTTTTTCTTAAATAAAAAGCCCCCTGGCCTAATAAAAGTCTGAATCACCCCCCTTTTCATATTTGATAAATAAAAATAAATAAACAAACATACATATTTGGTATCGCCGCATGCATAATCGCCTAAACTATTAAATTATCACATTCCTGATCTCGCACGGTGTAACGGCGTAAGGGTGAAAACCCGACAAAGTGCAAAATTGATGATTTTTGATCACATCAAATCCAGAAAAATTGCAATAAAAAGCGATCAAAAAGTCTCATATGCGCAATCAAGGTACCGATATAAAGTGCACATCATGGCGCAAAAAATAAGGGCTTATGTGGGTTTCTTGGTAAAAAAAAATGCAACTGCTATGGCCTTTAAAGCAGGAGGAAAAAACGAAAATGTAAAAATTGAAATTGGTCCAGTCTTTAAGGGGTTAAAGTAGTTGTAAGTCATGTGAAAGGATGTTTTATAACGAGTTAAAATTGCGCCAAATGCCTCAAGTTCGACCGTGATTGCCATTTTAACTACTTGGGTCATAGAAGTAAATATTTTGTTAGTTAAATAACCACATAATATTAGCGATACTGTGCAAAATAGTAGTGCCTGCATGCGCTATGAACGCAGATAAGTTATAAGTGGAAGTTAGCCAGGGTCTCACCTCTTGTTACCCAATTTTTAATTTTTGTTCAGAAGCCCAACCATGCATTGTCTCTCTACATTACATTAAATGGGGGGCATCATGGATATTATAATGGCCTCTTTTTAAAGAAGCACTCCTTTTTTTCTTTATTTGTTCCCCAGGAGTAAGGTGGCACACACCCAGGATGATGGCTGTCCCCTATAGTGCTGAGCCATTTCCAAGTTCAGATGGAAGAAGTCACTTATATCAGAGCTTCTCATAGAGTTACATAGAAGTCAGTAACTTCTGGCCAGTTCAAATGCATTATAGAAGACTGTCAGAGGCGTGGTCATGTGATCCCACTGCAGGACCAGAACAGCCTCCGCCAAAGCAGGAGACAGGGAAGCACCTGAAAGCCCAGGTGTGTGAGCTACCTTACTCCCAAGCAGCATATAAAAAAAGGGCAGTGCCTCTTTAATGTTTCTGATAGCGCATCTTATCTTGTGGTTCCCTATTATGGGTGTACACTTTTTTTTAAATGTACTACTATGTAAAATGAAAAGCTCCTGGTGTAAATTGTTTGCCTGTGTAATGGTATCTTGCCTCTGCGGTTAAATGGCTAAGCGGGTCTGCCACATCTTGTCCCAGGTCCTTTCTTTACCACTAGGAAGCGTCGGGGACCGAAGAGGTGGACTGCGAGTGTCATCACTGGAACCAGAGAGTTAGGCGAATTTTTTTTGCTTTCACCCACCCCCTGTCCTTCCCAGAGTTCTTCTTTTTTTTAGGCCGTTCACCAACGGTTCCTCTTTAACTTTGTCGATGCCTTTCACCAAATAGGCATACCGTGAAAGGCAGATATACCGTTACTGAGGTTTGGGTAAAAAGGTTTCCCTTTATGAGAATACATTTTAGTTGTCAATTCTGTGTCATCATAATTGAACGCTTTCTTTTCTATCACTAAAGTCATTTAAAAACACAAAAATACAGTGGACTGCTTTACATGACTGTTATCTAATGACATGTTAGTCAATTTTGGTTGTATAATATTTACAGCATTTACACGCATAGGCTGTGTTCACACACTGTAAAATAGTGGTAAAATACAGACGTTTTCTTCTGTTGACCCATTATATAATTCCATGCTGCTTGTCTGTTATTACATTTTTTGCTAATAGTCTTTTCATTTAAAAAAAAACAAAAAAAACAAGAATACAAACGGGAAACACAGCAGGCGTTAGGCTGACTATTTTCGGTTGTCACATGGTATTCCAGTGAAATCAGAAAATCTGTAATATGTGATAAAAGGATAGTTCAACTAAAATACTAATTCTACTAATTTCTATCATATAGTGATCAGTAGAAGGAACTACCATTCTTTTGATATCTCTTGTTATAGTCAGTTAAGCCTTTGAAACTAAATCTGTGCAATTGGAGGGAGAGGAGGGGTAAGCTGCAGCAGAGTAATAGGAGAATACAGCACAGTTTTGCAGAGGATGAACCCACCCTCTTAGCACAGTTTTGCACAGGATAAATCCGCCCTCTCAGCACAGTTGTAGAGAAAACTAAATATTTTATGGAAATTATGCAACTGTAAGGAAAAGGGTCAATATTTACAGGTTATACATATTTGTCTACATTACATACATGATATATTTAGATCTGCTTCAGGAGTTCTTGTTTATAACAGTAAATAATTTACATTACTTTCTTTACAGCTTATGAGTTTTCTTAGTTTTTTTTTTTTTACCAAAAGGGGATCCCAGGTTTTTCAATGAAATCACTGAAGCAAATATAATGGTCTTTGCAGAAGACATAGACTAAGCATTTAGCATTGGCTACAATAATATGTTATGGTTCATTGGAAGGACCTTAAACTTCCAGGCAAGGACAAGGCAGTAAAAGATGAAGCACCTGGACCCCCTATTTTCAGATTACTAGACCCCAGGTGTGTGATAGGGAGCAGTTAAATTTCATCATTACCCTTTCTTATATGGTATTTTTTATAGTCATCTTTACTGCTGCTACTAAAGGTGCCTGGCTCATCTCAGCAATAAGAGGACATCACTTGTCAAACGGACTGCTCAGTAATATAAAACATGACAAGTCCTAGCATAACCTTTCTGATGACTATTTCCAACCGTCTGGTTTTTCTTCATTCTGTTGAAAGGGGGAAAGTCTATGGACATAAATATTATCATTTACAATTAAGAATGAAATATTGAACACCCCTTTTAAAAAGGTCTTGACATCTTAAATCAGGTTTTCCCCTCGAACTAAATTAAATTCATTTTAAATGTGCCATGATATTTGTGTGAATACCGTAATGCATGTTTGGCTAATATTAAAACCCCTTTTGTTATTAAGTGCACTTTATATTGCTGGAAAAAAATATTCAAGCTCATTTAACACGGTTCGATCATGTAACAAAAGGTTCCCATTTATAAGAACAAATAAATGAATAAATTCATGTCGTAAAAGCAAATGTATAAGGCTAATGTTTCAACTTCGGAAACATATCGAGGAAGGTGGCCATCTAGTCAGCCGCTAATAAGGATCATGATTAAAGATGAGCGAAACTGTTGAAAGTTTGTTTTTCGCAAGGTTCGCGAATATTGGGTCGGATTTGGGAAACATCCAAACTATAGAAGCTACAACAGTAGGACTATGACAGAGTAATGTTTTGTCCAACAGATGTTGTTGTTACAGGGTAAAAAATTGGAAAGTGGCATTTAAAAAAAAAAAATCAGCCATTCAATTTACACCATGGATAGTAATGGATCTTGGTGGATCACTTGGCGTAATATCAGTTTCCCCCCCAAGACAGCAGTGGACATTGGTGGACCTAGTGTGGGTGGGCTGGTTTTACAGTACCCACACTAGGATACCAATAGGTTAAGTTCACCCACAGCCTGGATTCAATGGACACTGACCACTTCTCCAACACACTGGGATAGCTTGACCCAAAACACCGACAGACACCCAACCACAATGGACTTTCCTCTCCTCTCTCTCCCTATCTCACTCAGTTTCTCTCCCTGCCTTGACCAAAATCCTTCTCTCCTCTGCACACCTGGCCGACTGCCAGCCTCCAGGAAGTAGCTCAGCCTATATGGGGAAGGGGGTGCTAGCATCAAGGTGCTTGAAGGTGAATGGACTGTCACAAGGGATTATGGATACTGCTGTGGGATGTGGGGTAACAGTCTGTGGAACCTCATGGCTGCAACCAGTTTGGCACTGTATATATGTATTAGGTACCACTGCGTCCGTACCGACCTGAGCAATAAAATTATTATTAATCCCAAACCATGAAGGCGATAAAAATAAAAAGTTATTTGTATTCCAAAAGGTTAATGATAAAAAAAACAGAAATTATCCCACAAAAAATAAGACCTCATATGTCGATGAAAAATATGTTACGCCACTTGGGAGGCGACCATGGAAAAAATGAGAAAAATAACCTGGGCATTAGGGCCAGAATGTGTGACCGGGAAGGGAGGGGTTAATGATACCATTTTGGGGCTATTTTTTGCTTTTATAAGCATTTTTTTTTGGGAGACGTGGGTTAATTAGTTTTTGTTTTTTTATGTGATATATTTTTTTTTTAAAAAGTGTGTTTTATAAATTTTGTGGGGTTTTCTTTGTATTTTTAAAAACATTCTCTTCTCTTTTTTTATTTAGACCTTTAGCACTCCTAAGGGACTTGTACAAGTAATCACGCATGTACACCCTGCCAAAGCTATTAATAAAATGGCAGCCCTGGGGGCATTCACTAGGCCTGTGGCTGCCATCTGAGCTATTCGGCACAGTGCGATTACATTTTTGAATAGGAAGTCATTGGAGAACCGAAGAACACTTTTATCTGACATCTAACTGACAAGATGTCATGGTCATTGTTGACCACAATATCTTTAAGGTTACTCAGCAGGGAGGAGAATTATCCTCAGTCCCGACCACTGACAATGGGTCTCAGTTACAGTTAGCAGCCAGCATCTGCTGTTTATATATATATATATATATATATATATATATAATGCTTTCAAAAATAGAAGTGTTAATTTATTTATAAAAATGCAAAGTGAACAGAATAGTCCCATCAATATTTGGTGTAGCCACCCTTTGCCTTCATAATAATGACACAATAATAGTAATGACAATGGTGATATTATTACATTTATAATACAAATCATAAGTCCTGCTTTATTGCTGTCTGCAAATATTTTTTGTATAGACATCCCAGTTTGAGGCTATGTTCACACAACGTAAGTTCTGTCGGAATCACGGCCGTTGTTACAATGGCCGTGATTCCCACGGAACTTACATAGTGCTGCCTCTGAGGGAATCCCGGCCGGGATGTATACACATAGGGGGATATTTACTAACAAATCTAGAAAAACACTAAACAAATCTAAAAAATCTAGAAAAACACGATTTTGTCACAGATGTTTTGGCATAATTTCCAAACTAATGTGTTTAGTCAAATTTATGTAAATTGTCTAATAGCATGGTAAATGTGTTTTAAAAATAATGGTCTTTTAATTAGTCTAATAAATTCACCTGGTTCGGAGTCGACATAGCGATGCGCCAGTATATGGGACTTTTTAAAAAATTGCGCAGTTAATAAATTTAGCTAAAAAAGAATTCTGGCGCACTTTTGATCGAATTAACAACAAAAAATGTAATTCAAAAAGTCGCATCTAATTTGGATAGTCTTGTCTAAAAAAGCTTCATAAATTCATATTAGATTTATTTTGAGCGCAAACTAGATATATTAGACTAAAAAAAAGCGCAATTAGTTTGATAAATGTCCCCCATAGTATACACACCGGTCGGGATCCCTAGCGGTGCCATAGAAAACTGACAAGTCAAAACCCTGTCAGTGCACACAATGGAGCGAGCGACTCCGGCCGCACACTCCATAGTGTGCTGTGGAAAGTTCTGATGCAGGCGTGCACGGATGTGTCTGCATCAGAACTCTGTGGCGCTAAAGATCATCCGGATGATCTTTTCTGAGACTGGCAGTTCTGTGACCCGGCCAGGTCACGGAACATCCGGTCTCTTACGTAGTGCGAACATAGCCTGATAATAGAACTTCATGATTACACAGAAAGAAGTGGCTCTACTGTACAAACTGCTCATTTCTGCTTAATGAGCCAATTTGTCTTAGCTTGTCTTTGTAGTGCATCCTCTCCACGATCCAGTTGTTGTTTCATGTTGAAAAGTAGAGATGAGCGAATCTACAGTAGGAATGAACCGAATCTCTTTCTTCCTATCTGTATTCAACTCATCCGCTTCGTGCCACTCCCACTTCTCCCAATTTCCCAGGACTGGATCCATCTTTTCCCAGCACCCAGGGAGGAGCAGCACGGAGCAAGCAGACTTTAAAGCCCTACAGCCTGATGAGTAGAATGCAGATATAAATGAAGCACTTTGCTTTGTTCCTACTGTAGATTCGCTCATTTCTATTGAAAAGGATAAAAACATTTCATTGTAATTAGTGTTGAGGGGAGACTCCTCCTACACCAGAGAAAGGTTCAAGCAGCAGCTAAGGTGTTTCTAAATAATGTACCTACCCCTGATCTATAAGAATTGCCAAGAGTCACCTTGGCCTGCAGGATCATACTTTTTTAAGGCTGGTGTCACACTCGGTTCAAAGTAATAGTGAAAATGTCTCCAACCCACCAGATCCACAGATCCACTCCTCGCTTTGGCCACTGTGGCAAATGTTTTTTTTTTTTTGCTCACTTTGCACCAATTTACTGTGCCTTGCACCATGTGTTTAATGAAGGACTCATTATAGGGAAAATTATTTTCTATTAAAAACTACATTAAAAGTTCTTGATATGTCTATATATAGTGTATTACTGCGTTTGCACAGTTCTACTGCACTGGTAGCTGATTAATATCCAGAAAGTGAAGAAAACAGGTCTTCCTGCTATCCACTCAGTCTCCTGCTCCCTCTGATTCCCCCCAACTCTGCCTCACATGATCATGCATGCCCTGCAAAGACTATTGGGAAATGTAGTCGGATAGCAGTGCACAGGAAGAGGTACAGCAAGAGAGATGGCACCTGCAGAAAACTGCATCATAGGAGCAGGATTACTGTACAGCCACATGAAGAGTGTCAGGGGGGACATAGTTAAGAATCTTGCATTGTTGGGAAGCTTTTTTTAACATTCTGCTTGGAAACCCCCATTTAAGGCTGGGTTTACATATATAAGTTTGCATCGGTTGGGTTTTTTGTCTAAAAACTGACCACAACTGATGTCACAACTGATGCCAAAAATGCATCAGTTGCCATCAGTTTTTCTATCCTTCTTTTCATTAAAAACCATCAGTTTCCATCAGTTGTCACAAGTTGCTCTCATCAGTTGACATTTTTTCCCCAAGTATGTTTTCCTGTCATTTCAAATGGGATTTGCGGGGGAGCGCACAGGGGGGCTATATACTAATTGGGGGAGCTCACAGGGGGCTATATACAACAAGGGGAGAGCGCACAGGGGGGCTATATGGGAGGGGGAGAGCGCACAAAGGGGCTATTTGGGAGGGGGAGAGCGCACATGGGGGGCTATATACTACTGGGGGAGAGTGCACAGGGAAGCTAAATACTACTGGGGGCAACAGGGGGGCTATATACTACTGGGGGAGAGTGCACAGGAAAGCTAAATACTACTGGGGGGCAACAGGGGGGCTATATACTACTAGGGGAGAGCACACAGGGAAGCTAAATACTACTAGGGGGGCAACAGGGGGGCTATATACCACTGGAACAGCAACAGGGGGGCTATATACTACTGGGGGAGCAACGGGGGGGCTATAGGGGAGTGGGAGAGCACACAGGGGGAGATATATGTTTATTTTTTTACATTGTGCTGCTATTTGCCTCAACGCTGGATGCCAGAGCCGAACGGCATGCGTCCTGCCCGGCGAGGCATCCGGCGCTCCATTCACTTTAGTGGATGCGGCGCCGCACAGCCTTGCGGGCCGCACAGGAGAACGCTGCATGTTGAACGATCCTATTGGGATCAGTTCAATAATGCGTTTCCCTCCGGCGCTTTTCTCATGCGCCGGAGGGAAACGCCGCCGCACCGCCGGACAAATGTAAACCCGGCCTAATATGTTTTAGACCCTTTTTATGCCTTGCTCATGTGGTTGTGGCTTAGATGCAAAGGTGGTACAGTACGTAAGATAATATAAGTCACCCAATAAGAGATGTAAAATTAGACAAGATGCATAAAAGTAATGAATATGACCCATCTTCCAGCTGCCTTTTATAAATAATAGACAGGATGACTAAAGGCCCTATTAAACAAAGTGATTATTGGCCACAATAAAAGGCAACGATCAGCCGACATGCACAATATTGTCAATGTTTTTAACATGTTGAAGGAAAAACGACTAGGATAGCAATGATCTGCTGCCATAACCCCATGCAACGGGAGTGGCGACAGCAGACCACCCCATATGGCAACAGAAATCCTCCACTCCACAAATCGAGTTGTAGAGTGTCGGGGGGGGGGGGGGGGGGAAGGTGTGGGAGGAGCCGGACAATCTATAGATGATCCTAGAAGCCCATAGGAGATAGCAGTACAAAAATGAACAGTGTAGAAACAACACAAGGCATTTCAGGATCGCACTGATCCCTTTCTCAAGTGACACTTGCGATCCTGAAACGCATCAAAATGTTTTAAAAATTTTTTTTAGTACTTTATTTTGCCTTTCTTTTTTACCTGGACCTGCGCCTGTTGGACTCAGTTGTGTAGTGGAGGATTTTTGTTGCTGTTACGATCCGGTTGTGGTTGCCTGAGAGTGGCTGTGGTTCAAATACCTGCTGTGGTCGAGTGTTGTGCCTTGTATTTGCATATCAGGTGAGAATCTCCATTTTCTCTTTTTCCTGATGCCCTTCTGCCTGATTTCTACACCATGGAGGGCTGTTAATTTCTGTATTGCTATCTCCTATGGGCTCCCGGATGATCTAAAGTTCGTCCAGGGAGCCCCTCCCGCACTTCCCCGGCCCCTCCCCCCCCACACATTTACCAGCTCGCTGTCAGCATGAAATAACCCCTGCAGCGAGCGCGGAACGAGGAGCAAGCGAACACTGACCTGACAGGTCGCGCTTGCTTGCCCCTGCTGATTGGCCCGTGTAATAGGGGCTTAAACACGCCCTATTATTAAACAGCCACTCGACACTATATAGGTATATTATTTCATATATTATTAATATTAAAAACAAATACAGTAATATGCTTTAATTTAGTTTATAATTTCCTAAAGGTTATAGAAGCAATAACCACCAGCCAGATCTATCATTACAGTAACCCCATTCATAAGGTAGGCTGACGTAAAGGACATATCCCTGAAGCCCGATGCCGTGTTGTTTGTTGAAAATAGAGAAAATAATAGTGAAAGTTCACAAAGTTAGCTGGAAAGGTGAATTATATGCTGTGAATACATTAAGAGATGACAAAGTATGCGCAACTGCACATTTTACCGAGCCGGCCTTGGTTTTTTTCTCATACAGACATGATTAAATGTGAAAAGGGACAGGCAATGCAGCATTCTAACTAGGCGGATGCATAGCATAAATAAATACACATGTTTGACAGTTTGAGCTGGCTTTGACTATGGCAAAGTTTAATTTGCTTTCTCATTGTTGGAGTTATTTGTCTTCGGATGTGAACTGTCTTTCCAAGGCCGATAACAGATTTTCCCCTTAACACTTGATACTGTAAATAATTACATCTGGAAGTAGGAAATTACCTGGAAAATGATGACATAGGGTAGAAGTAAAACCTAAAATATGGAGATAAGGCAGAAAAGAATAGGCAATTATTTTTGTTTCTATTTCAGAAAAAGACAGCATTGGTGTGTTATCCATGCCATCAGTAATGTTAGTGAGTCTTAATATTGCCAGGTACAGTACTACCTATTGTCCCAGGACCTCTCCAGAGAGGCAAGTACGTTCTCCAGTGCATCCTAGCTTTGAGAGTCTATAGCATAAGCAACCCAGTCTTATCAATGATAATGGCGTATCAATCAATATGATGAGGCTCTGGGCAAGCAAGCAAGAACATAAGAATAATAATAATAAAAAAAATATTTCCCTTGTCTGCCCTCCATATAATAATCACAAATCGTGAATCCATAGACCCATCTCTTAGGGGAGGCAGAGTCAGGGAAAACAATAAGCAGTACAATCCCAGCAGAACACGGCATTTTCTCCGCATTACAAAAGCCTGAATACATGTCAGAGTCAAAGTCCTAATGGAACAATAAGACTTGGAACATTACAACACTGTATTATAGTTTGTCTTTCATCCAATCACACTCGCTAGTTTCCCTCATTGTGATTCTGTGCCAAGTAAAAGAACTGCGGACATATTAATGCCCTGACTCTTATTGTACCACTATAAATAATTGTAAATTAATAGAGTAGCTTAATTAGTATTATTCCTACATCCATGAGATGGAACTCTAAATTTAGAAGAGTCTGATAAGCAAGGCTACCATCGTTTCAATTAATAACATACATTCATTGGCAAACCAGTCAGATGGAAGGTAACATTTGCATGCATGCCAAGTAGGTTTTGCCATCAAAATGGTAAAACAAAATTTTGATTTTGGAACATTAACTTTTTTTTTTTTCATTATATTTCTGGAGAATGATCTAATTTTACAGTAATACAGATTAAAAAAACAGAATTATAGCTTAAAAAAAATTTTTAAATATCATACCCACCTACTTCAGTCCCCTACAGTCCTCATTCTAGCACCCTCAAGTTCCCAGAACAGGACCTGGCAAACTCATAGCCATCAATAAGTCATGGCAAGGGGAGACACGTTTCTCTGCCATTTCTCCTATCGTGAGTGAGTCTGTGGTATTTGGAGCACCAGAAGGCCAGGACATTTTGGCAAGCCTAGAGCTCCCCTTGGAGTCTCAACCATTGTTCAGCCCCAATGTAGAGGAATTTGAAGATAGTCAGCAGAGAATGTTTGGCCTGAAAGCAGTCAGTAGAGTCGGAGTGGGGCACCTTCTGAAGATATCACCAGCCACCGAAGGAACCCAGCAGTGGCAGTGGAACATGCATAGATTATTACAATGATGATGTTGAAGACCACATGTGGTATTCAGGGCCAAAGACGGTGGCATTATAATCAACAGGAGACAAAGGTGTCCTCATGCCATCAAACCGTCGTTGTGTCAGAACCAAAAGTTCCCAAGCCAAAAGAGGATGTGGCACATCGGCAGCTAGCTTTCAGGAATGCCCAGGCACTCACTGGATATACTCAGGCAGCGGCAACAACCAAATAGTATTCATGCCAATAAAAGCAAACATTACTCCATTGTGTGACAATTTTTCAGCGTGGACAGCAATAAAAATGTAGCTGTGTGCACCCTCTATAACCTAAGGGTGAGTTGCGAGAAGGGTACAAAGCTAGGCACCAATAGGCAGGCATGCAAAACATGTGGAATGCCTTGTTGCTTGGCAGAACCAGCCTCTGTTACAAGGGGCAGTTGTTGATCAGTCCAATCCACCTCTCCTTGGTCCATGTGCCCAAACTGCACATCTAAGACTAGATAAAGTTGATCATCATGCAGCCCCTTCCGTTCCAGGTAGTCGACTTAAAACCATTTAGAGACTTTATGGATTGTGTCTATCCCAAGCATGCATTATTTTTTAAAGACGGCTGTTCCATAGCTTCACAGTTACATGCAGAAGAAGGTTGGGCAACACTTGGGTCTCTCCATCTCCGGGCAAACCTCAGTGTCAAGGACAGTACATGTTGGCCACAGCGCACTGGATCAATGTCCTTCTGGCAGCATTGATTATTTATGAAGAAGAGGGAGTGCGGCACAAAAACTGGGCCATAACTCCTCATTGACTCTTCATTACAATAGGAGACTTGAGATTGTGCATAACCAAAAGGCACCATGCTCACTAGGGGACTGCCAGCTACAGCACAATGTCAACACCTCGGACAGGGCTCATGGTGCTGAAAGATTCCCTTTAAAGGATGGTGATGAACTTTACACTCCAGCAACCTATCCTGAATTTTTTTTAGACCCCAAATGAGAGAAAGGATATTTAATTTACCAAAATACTTCCAGACTATGACTATCTTTATCATACTCTGCATAACAAAACCTTCTTCTAGTAGCTGCGCTGCTATAGTACGTTAATATTTGCAATGTTTGCGTTTTAAAGAACTCCAGCCAAAATCTATTTTTTAATATGTTATTTTATAAGAAAAGTTAGACAAATTCCTAATGTACACTAATTATGGGAAATGCACATATAGTGCTATTTCCTTCAATTTAGTAGACAAGGAAGGCTTCAATGTAGAAGTTACATAAAAAAATGCTGTTTTTGGCTGCTGCACGACTGCTCTATCACACCTTCACCTGCCACCCCCTGCAGACGCCTGATCACACCTGAACTACCAGCCCCGTCCCTTGCAGTGGGGTGAACGCTCCTAAGCTACCATCCTCTATCGCAGTCCCTGCCGCCTCTCTCTGGCTGCAGTAATTGGTTCAGAACTTTGTGGTAGTTATTTAAAAAAAAATTTGAGAGAAATTGAAGCCTGTCTGATCTACTAAATTAAGGGAAATAGCACTATATGAGAATTTTAGTGTATATTAGGAGTTTGTCTAACTTTGCTTATGAAATAACATAAAAAAATAGATTTTGGTTGCCGTTCTCCTTTTAATGCATCTTTACGGGTGTTCAACAGTCTAAACTAAACTATACTATAAATTCCAGTTTGAAACAATTCCACATTTTATGTCTTTAGGCCTTGTTCATACACAGTATTTCCGTCAGTCTTTTTTCAACCAAAATCAGGAATGGGTTGAAAACACGAGAGCTGTGCTAATCTTTCCATTGTCAGTTCCCCTCCTGATTGTGGCTGGAAAAAAAGACTGATGGAAATACTATATGTGAACACAGTCTAAATCAACATTTTTTCAATTATTTTGTTGCATAATATTCTCGGTGAATTCAGTAACATTTGCCAAAATAATTTGCCTGCAAGCACAATATAAATAAAGCAGATGCCATAATCTGGTAACCTTGTCACAGGTAATGTGACTCTACAATATTTGTCTGGAAATGTTACAGGTCCTTGTGAGATCAAGATGCCAGGCTTCCTAGATGATTGAAATACATTTCTGCGTTTTTTAAACAATCCCTTCTCTGACAGCCTGGTAGATAACAGCGCTCTGCCTGTGATGCATGAAGATGAATAGAATGTTTGGATGTACACTAGATCTGCTAGCTTCCTGGATAAATATGGGTACTATGTATGAATCTTCACTGGCAAATGTGCCCTGCGCACGATGGATGGGAGACAGAAGGAAATCAATTACTTTTCGAATTGAATCCTTGCAGGGAAAGAGTTTTTCCAAATAATATGTGAATAACAATAGCAAACCACAAACGATTTTTTATATACGGAGACGTGCAAAGACTGGAGGGTCTGGGCTTTGTATTTCCCCTACATTAGTAACACTATTGCTGCTGTAGTTGTTAGTTAATTCTCTATTTAAGAATAATAAGTAATTGTCAATGGTAACTAACATGAGAAAGTATCAGAGTATATCTATGGGTACGGTTCAGGGAAGAAAAAGAGTGCTGCACCTCACACCTATAGCTGATACTAGTATCTCTCGGCTGCATAAAAAACATCAGAATTCTGTATGTGAATTGATCAAGCCACACTGCCCCATGTACCTCGTGCAGGTATCTGATACACATGGGTCCCTACACTAAGTCCACACTGTGCCGGTCAGTGACCACCACCCCCGCAGGCATGCACAGTCAGGGAAGGGAGGCCATGGAACGGCTCTGCAACCCCCATGCCACAGGACCAGACCCAAAAATGCCACACCAAAACCCAGCCAGCACCACCGGCTGAGGAAACTGCCCCCAAACAGCACAAGTCTGGATAAGGTATTGCACTCACCATAGCTATCAAAGATAGAATGGGACAGACAGGAGGGATTAAAACCATGAGCACTCAGATGTCTCCTGCTAATTGCGGTCATGTGGGTCTCACCAGGAGGAGTGCAAAACACGGAGAAAAGAGAGAAACAAAATACAGTTCAGGGAAGAAAAAGAGTGCTGCACCTCACACCTATGGTACTGATACCAGTACCTCTCGGCTGCATAAAAAACATCAGAATTCTGTATGTGAATTGATCAAGCCACACTGCCCCATGTACCTCGTGCAGGTATCTGATACACATGGGTCCCTACACTAAGTCCACACTGTGCCGGTCAGCGACCACCACCCCCGCAGGCGTGCACAGTCAGGGAAGGGAGGCCATGGAACGGCCCTGCAACCCCCAGCACTGTGTGGACTTAGTGTAGGGACCCATGTGTATCAGATACCTGCACGAGGTACATGGGGCAGTGTGGCTTGATCAATTCACATACAGAATTCTGATGTTTTTTTATGCAGCCGAGAGGTACTAGTATCAGCCATGGGTGTGAGGTGCAGCACTCTTTTTCTTACCTGAACCATGTCTATGGGTACGCCATGTCAGTAGATGCTGATATATATATATATATGTGTATATATATATATATATATATATATATATATATATATATATATATATAAATATATATTTTTTTTAAATAAAGACTAGGCTTTAAGAATAAGGCTATGTTTACACAACATCAAAAAAAGAGAAAAGGCGCCCAGTTTTTCTATTTAAAAAGATGTCCGTTATTGCCGCAATTTAACTGAAGTCAATGGAATGACAAACGTCCAATGCACACAGTGTATAAAATGACGGATTTTATCTGCACAGACGTCAAAACGATTACCATGTCAATTATTTTCTTACGTCTTTTGCAAACAGATAGTGTTATCTTTTGTTGCTCACACACAGTTTTTCTTTTGTCACCGTCCTTTCTCCGTTTTTACTATTATATCCAATGGACTTTTCAATTAAAGACACACCCAAAGGCCAATTAGTAAACTCAAACTAGAATAATGTACCAGCATTGCACTGATGGGCGGCCAATCCTCAAATTAACGGATGTCATTTTAAAAATTATAAACACCATAGGCCACGCCCCTCCATGACATCATGACTGCCTAGGCCCCACTCCATAGACAGCCATTGGACTGGGCCAGCCCAGAGGTATAGGGCCCACCCCCTCTAGCTAACCTATTCCAATAGCCACAAAAAGGTGGGGCCTAGACACTGACTCAAAGTCTCTGATCTGTGCAGCTCCCTAACCTGGGGGGGGGGGCGCACTCTGGCTTACTTCACCCTTCCTTCCTCCTCCCTCTTCAATCTGGAATAAGCTCAAAGTGGTTACATAGTTATATAGTTATATAGTTAATACGGTTGAAAAAAGACACATGTCCATCAAGTTCAACCAAGGAGGGGATGGATACAGGGAAGGGGGAGGGGTTCAACTATATCTGATTGCAGATCACTCCTCCATTGGCTGATACTGGCTGACAGCATGAGCGAGTAGGAGGCCGGTCAGCATTGATCATTCATGAAGAAGAGGGAGGAAGAAGGGGTAAGTGCTGTATTCTGGGATAGCTATGTGGTGTTGTGGCAGCTATGTGGGTGTAGGGTCACTTGCGTTTTCGTCACAGTGGCCAGGAGTGGTGTTGGAATCCACCCCTAGAGGAAAAATGGTTAACCCAAGTGTAAGGTGTAGGTTCAGGTCCGGTGTGAGGCTTCAAAAATAGAGAGTCCAAGGCTTGTATAGAATAACAGTTTACTGTAGATCTTCAGTGCGATACAAGATAATACTGACAACTTGAGGAGCAGGTGACAGAGGAAGGGGAGAGTCGAGTTTGAGGTGGCTTGAGAAGTGAGTATTGGGACTGTCTTGGGGGCCTTATCCAAGTAGTTTTGTTCACTGTCGGGATGAACCCTTACTCACATTTAGGTAGTGTGCTATCTGACTGTCTTCTGCCCAACTAGTTCAGTAAATGCCAAGCTGGGTTATATGAGCCCCAGGCCCTTACAACTTGTTGTAGCAGATTTTCTGAGGCTTCCCAGAAGAGCCGTGCATTAGTCAGTAGGATAGGTCAGCTTCAGCTATTTATCACAACCTCAGGTTTCCTCAGAGGATGGCTACCCCTCCTCAGGGTTTAGCACAACATACTGGAACAGGTTACTTGAGAAAATCTGTTAGGGTGCTGGTCCCTGACATGGGCCCTGGCCCTAAGCCAGGCTCGGCTTCACTGCAGCAGGAACACTCTCCCTGGCTGTGTCTTCAGATTAACAACTAAAAATCTCCCACCAGGAACTGACCTCCCTTTCATAGGGGCATAACTAACCTTCCCTGTGATTGGTGGGGTTGTAACAGAGATAAGAGAATTGTAACTGGTAGAAAAGTAAAGAAAAAGCATCTGCCCCTGTGATAGAAAAAAAGGCAACATGTGACATAAAACAGTTAACCCATGGTTTTCCTTCAGCTGTGCTTTAGACCAGTGCTTCTCAAACTGTGAGGCGGGCCTCACCAGTGAGGCGCCCCCTAGTTGATAGTGAGGCCCAGCTGTGGAGCCAGTTTTCACAGTCCTTTTGCTGTTTGCAAAAATCTCCATTTTAGTTACATTATTAATTTATTTTGTACTTTATTAGTATATAGAGCTTGGGAGATGTGTGAAGCTAGCCCTAGCATTATTTTCAGCTTTTAAATGGACTTTTACCACAGATATTGAGGCCCAGGCACCCTCTTGGTCAGTCTGGTGAGGCCCAGGCATTGCCTTGGTCTGTTGGGTGAGGCTCCAGTAGAAATAGTTTGAGAAGCACTGGTTTAGACAATACAGGTAATAAATAAGCCAGTAACACCTAGTGGGGAATATACATATCACATCTCCATCATCCTTTTTTGTGCGATACCTGACACCTGAGGCACTTTACCTAGGTGGAATAAAACTTAGTGGACCACCCGTGCCAGGACACTACATAAGGTGGGCCAGTGTGGGGCACAAAGGCTGAGCCACATCTGCTCTTTGGCTCTTGATTACAGTAGGAGACTGGGCGAGGGGTTGGCTGTCAGTGATAGCCAGGCACCCGTGGCAACTGATGGATCTTTAGTAGTAAACGGAAGAGGTTGGTGGGATTTGTCTGGCGCAACCACCCCTATTGGAAAACACCAGCCACGTTCCCCTATAACTTCTCTGAATGAAGAGAACTCCTGGCACTGGTGTGAAGTCAAATTCAGGCTTTTATTTGATGCAACGCGTTTCGAGGGTGCAATCCCCTCTTCATCAGGCAACTGATGGATCTTGGCACTTAACCCTTGGCGAAGAAGGACGAATCCCGCCTCCTTTCCCCGTCGAGGCTGTGTGAAGAGAGCTCACAGTCCTGATGGCTGCTGTGACGTCAGGAGGCTTCCCCAAGGCCTCCTATGTCACAGCTAAAGAAGTTGATCAGGCTCAGCCTAATGGAGCGTTTACACGCACGGATTTATTTGACAGATTTTTTAAGCCAAAGCCAGGAATGGGGTGTAGCAAAGGGGGCGCAGCTGCCCCTGTCACAAGGCTTGGGGGGGGGGGCGCTCCAGTCTCCCTGCACACACCCGCCCCCTCTGCTCTGCATGTTTTTCATCAGCTAGTGCTGGTGTTACAAGCAAGGCAGGAGCAGGGCCCAGGTCACACATGGCACCCCCTGAGCGTACCCATACACAGCCTTCTGCACTATATCCCAGCTCTGTGTCAGAACACAGTAGGAGGGGAGAATGTCTGCAGCTGTGAGCTCTGGGCAGGTCCTGGAGGTGAAGATGTGGACCCTCCCATCAGAAAAGACAAGTCTATATGTGTGTATAAAAAAGTATGTATGGATGTAGTGTCCATGTGTGTACTATGTACTGTATGTATATGCAGTGTCCCAGAACATGCAGACTACTACTCCTATTATGCTCATTTCTGTTGCTGTGTCAATGCCTGTTCTGGTAATTGTTTGCACTGCAACTGCTGCTAGTATTCCCCTGGTATTCTCTGGTTATGTGTATTCTCATGCATATTCTTATATATCCCTATGTATTATTACCTTGTACAGTGGTATGCAAGGCTGCTGATCACGTGACCAAGCCAGTGCCCTGTAACCATGGTTCCTCCAATGGCCGACTAGCTCTGGGCAGGGGCAACCGTGTGACCTCCCACTTCCTCCTTACAAGAGAGTCTTCCCCCTGCTTCCAAGCAAGGAGGGTGTGTGTCGTCTCTCTCCTACCTCACAGGAGTTGGGCATGTCGCAGGTCCCACTTCACCACTAGAAGTGTGGATCAGGTGCTCTGCTGTATTCAAGTCTTCGGCTGTATCTTCCTGCTCAAGTGTCCGGAGTTCCTTCTCTCATCTGGGTGTCATTCCGTTATCTCTCATCATCGTTTCAAGTATTCACAGCAAGTATTATTCTCAAGCTAATCCACCCAGCAACGCTACTTTCTCTCATACTCTTACTCCCATCATTCCGGCACGTGTTCTCCCAGCCTATGCAGCATCATTCCTGCCTTGTTTGTCAAAGCCTGCTATATACCCGGTTGCAACCAGACAGAACTGTTGCTACTAGTTACCTCATCTATAATAAAACCGCTGTTGCTGAACCTCGGCATTGGTGTCCACTAACTGGTGCCCTGACTAGGTGCAGTGAGGAATCGCATGCCCATCATCACCCGCAGATTCCACAGACCGGCCCTACAGCTGTGCCGCCCTCAGGCCTATACCGTGACAAGTATACACCCTGCAGCTGCCCCGGTTATTGCCCGCTCATAACAACAGCACTGCGGAAGTGGCCCCCAGAGGCCAGGGCATCGCATATATATGGATGTGCTCTGTGTGTACTTTGTACTGCATGTATATATAGGAGGGCCGGAGCATGGACGCAGGCATATGAGGAGGCCCGCATGACTGGGGTTTGTAGGAGGCGCACGCAGGGCATAGGGGGCGGAGCTTAGTTTATAAAACTTCCTGCGGTTTGCGCGCCAATCCAGTCAGCGGGAAGGTCCCCTCAGCAGTTGGTCTCCCGCACTCTGCCTCTCCTGCAATGGCCGCCGTTATGAATCTCCTGGAGCAGCTCCGGGCTGCTGCCGGCACAACGGATGCGGCCTGGCTGCAGGAGCGGCTACGAGGTCTGTTGGATGAGGTCCCGTCGGGGTCTGGCTCCCGTCCCTCCGCCTCTCTTCCTCCCAATTCCCTCCCTCCTCTCCACCTGACTCATCTCCCACTCCTGTCTCTCCCCGCCCAGGCCTCACGCCCGACGCACCCGGCCCCCTGCTCGTCTTAGCCCAGAGCAGGAGGCTTTTGGTCCCAGGCGGCGCCGGCGGAGCCCCTCCGGGCCGAGTCCCGCGGCCTACAGCCTCCGGCAGGCGGGCTCGGTCCGGTAGGAATCCACAGAGGCGGCCTGGACCTGCGGCGAGGCACAGGTCTCCCCCCGGCAGGGGGGCGGGGCTTGCGCCCGCTTCCACGGCAGCACACAGCACCTCCACGGCGGCGCGTCCCGGCGATGCTCCGGTCGGGCTTCCCCGCCTGACTCCCTGACCCCCTTTCTGAGCAGGCCCCGTTCTGGGCCGGGGACCCGGAGCAGTACCATGATGGTAGAGGTGAGCGGGGTGCCGCTCCAGGCAACTTCCCAGCTACATTCCCAGACGGCCTCCCTGCAGTGGCTCCATGCAGCCCCTCAGCAGCATCTTCAAGGAGCCTCCCAGCAACGAATCCGGGCAGCGGGACACGGTTCCCAGGCGGCAGAGGTTCTTGCGGCTGGGCAGAGGAGCTCCAGCTTTTCTGCGGATTAGGCAGATGAGGCGGCCCCCCTAGGGGCCCCAGGACCGAGCGACCAGCGTTTGAATTCTCCACAGCCAGCTGGTGGGCCCACAGCACCTACACAGCTTGGTGAGTGTCTGTCTTTGTCCCATCCTTTTCCACCTATACTGATGTCGCAGGGTACAGAGGTTAGGCCCCCGTTGGGTTCTCCGGGTTTCTCTGTTAGCGGTTTGGGGGAGGGTGCTAGCAGGTATGGAGATAGTATCAGTGAGATATTGGGGAGTGTGCAGGAGCTGCTGGCCCGCTGTGAGTCGGGGTCTGGTCAGGTTAGTGGGGTGTCCCCGGTGCCGGCATGGGTGAATGAGCGGTCGTCGGGGGTGGTGGGGGCTAGTACGGTAGTGACTAGTCAGGGTGTGGGGGTTCCTAGCGGTAGTGGGGTGGCAGTTTCGGTGCAGACGGAGCAGGAAAAAGTAGAGAAAGTGCGTTTGGATGACAGAGCAAAGGGTGAGGTGTATGTCTGCTTTGAGGGACCGTTGGGGTCGCATTTGAAGAAAGACGTTCGGGAGAAAATATGGAAGGACGAATATATTGAAATATTTTCGCTCCTTCCGGTGGAGAAGTTTAACCTAGATAAGGGAAAAAAGGAGGATAGCAAGAAGGAGGAGGAGGAGAAGAGAAGGTGGCGGTTAATCCCTCAGACATTCGGTAACTGGCTGCAGGCGTTTGCCATTTTGGCAAGCGTTGTAGGGGAAAAGACGCCGGAACACTGTTCTGCGCTTTTCTGCTATATGGACGCCATTGGAGAAGCTCATCGTACATACGGCGGCCAGGCCTGGCTCCGGTATGATGGGCAATTTAGGCAGCGGAAGGCGATAAGACCGAGCATACGGTGGGATCACAAGGACATTGGTCTTTGGCTTAGGGTTATGGCCCCGACGCGGTATGGGCACCCCTTTCAGGGAGGGGCCGGCAATGCCGGCCAGGCGAGTGGTTCGGGATCATCAGCTCAGTCCGGGCAGCAGGGTGGCCAAAAGTCAGGAGTCTGCTGGCAGTTTAATGACGGCCAATGCAGATGGGGTTATAGTTGCCGGTTCAAACATGCCTGTTCCATATGTAATGGTACAACCCACGGGTCAGCTAAATGCTTTAAGAAGGGGTGGGGTAGAGGGGCTGGGCAGGCAAATACCCAAGGGGGAGACGCCGGTGAATCTGTTCGCGATGCTCCCGCATCTAAATAGATTCCCCGATAGACAGAGGGCGGACTTATTGATTGCTGGTTTCCGTGATGGTTTTATAATTCCCTCCCCCTCCCATCAAGTCCCCTCGTTGTTGAGGAACCTTAAGTCAGCTTATCAGTTTCCCTGGGTGGTTAGTGAGAAGTTGGAAAAAGAGGTAGCCCTTGGACGGATGGCGGGCCCTTATCACCTCCCTCCCGTAGATGGCCTGATAGTTTTGCCCTTGGGAGTTGTGCCTAAGAAGGAGCCTAATAAATTTAGGCTTATACACCATCTTTCACACCCCAGGGGTTCCTCGGTGAACGATGGTATAGACCCGGACTTGTGCTCCGTGGTCTATACTTCGTTTGATGCAGCGTTAAAATGGGTCAGGTTCTATGGCAGGGGGGCATTGATGGCTAAAACAGATGTGGAAGCGGCCTTCCGTCTGTTGCCGGTGCATCCTGAGAGTGTCCGGCTGCTGGGGTGTCATTGGGACAGTGCATACTTTGTGGATCGGTGTCTGCCTATGGGATGTTCCATCTCATGTGCATACTTCGAGGCCTTTAGTTCGTTCCTGGAGTGGCTGGTGCGGGACGTGGCTGGTGTCGCTGGTGGTGGCTGATCCACTACTTGGACGACTTCCTGTGCATTAGTCCGTCTGGCTCCCTTATCTGCCGGTCATTGTTGGGTACTGTGGAATGGGTAGCCAGATCTTTTGGCGTCCCTTTGGCGCCGGACAAGACGGAGGGCCCCACTACTGAGCTCTGTTTCTTGGGAATCACCATCGATTCCCTGGCATTTGAGTGTCGGCTGCCGGAGGACAAACTCCTTTCCTTGCGGCAGGGTGTTAATAAACTGGCGCGTCAGAAGAAAGTTCAGCTAAGAGAGTTACAGGCCTTGCTAGGTAGGTTGAACTTCGCCTGCAGGATCATCCCTATGGGGAGAGTGTTTTGCCGGAGGTTGGCGGCTGCTACGTCCGGTGTAACGGCTCCTCATCATTATGTTCGCCTTACTAGGGAACATAGGGATGATTTGGGGGTTTGGGGGTCGTTCCTTGAACAGTATAATGGCAGATCGCTGATGATGTCGGAGGTCATGGATAGTGCTGACTTCGATCTTTTTACTGACGCGGCGGGGAGTGTGGGTTTTGGGGCCTATTGCCAAGGGTAATGGTGCGCGGCGCGGTGGCCACCCGGATGGGTTGGCTCAACTTTGGGACGGAACCTGGCATTCCTAGAACTGTTCCCCATTGTGGTTTCTGTGTTTTTGTGGGGTGAGGAGTTTAGGAATAGGAAGGTTAGGTTCAATTGTGACAACATGGCGGTGGTATCAGCCATCAATAACCTGACGGCATCTTCTCCTCCGGTGATTCGGCTTCTTCGGGGTCTGGTGTTGGAGTGCTTGAATCTGAATGCTTGGGTGGTTGCTGTGCATGTGCCCGGAATCCTTAACTCAATTGCTGATTCTCTCTCCTGCTCGCAGTTCGACCGATTTCGGTTGCTGTTGCCAGAGGCGGAGTCCCAGGGGCTGGAGTGACCTCGTCACCTATGGGAGCTGAGCTTCGAGCGGCAGGGCAATTGATTCAAGATTCCCTGGCACCGGGTACGTGGAAGTCCTATGTGTCCATCTGGGAACTCTGGGAGGATTGGTGTCTTGATTTGGGGGGGGTTGTGTCGGATGAGGATAGGAAGTTGGCTTTGTTGTGTTGGGTGGGGGATATGTCGGTTGCTGGTTGGTCAGTGTCTAGATTGAATAGAGTGTTGGCGGGTTTGGCTTTCGGGCTTAAGTTACGTGGGTACCTGGACGTAACTAAGGATTTTATGGTACTGCAGGCGGCTAAGGGTTTTCGGAGAGGTAAAGTGGCTCGGGATGCTAGGAGACCGGTGTGTTTTCAGTTGTTGAAGCGTTTGGGGGAGCAGACTAGTCGTGTTTGTAGTTCTAGCTATGAGGGGGTACTTTTTAGATTGGCATTCTCATTGGCCTTTTTTGGAGCACTGCGGATTGGGGAACTGGTAGCTCCGAGCGGTAAGAGGGTTGGGGGTTTGTTGAGGGAAGACGTGGTCTTGCATCAGGATAGGATAGAATTTTGGATCCGTCGGTCGAAGACGGATCAGGTTGGCAGGGGCTGTCGGGTGGTTTTGGGTGCACTGCCAGGTTCTGACATGTGTCCGGTTCGTTGTTTAGTTCGGTTCTGGGGATTGCGTCCTTCGGGGGTAGCCCCATTGTTGTGTCGCGCGGATGGGGCTTATTTGTCCCGATACCAGTTTACAATGGTTTTTAGACGGTGTTTGTCAGACTTGGGGTTGGATGCATCCCGTTTTGCCCCTCATTCGTTTAGGATAGGAGCAGCTACAGAGGCCGCTGGTTGGGGTTTGGGCACGGATGTGGTCAAGCGGATTGGGCGTTGGGAATCTGAGTGCTTTAGATCTTATGTGAGGCCGCACCTAGTTTGAAGGCGGGTGGTGTGGGGGTAGTGTTTGGGTTCTGTCATGTGTCTTTTTTCTTTTCTCGTTGCAGTAAGAGCTCCTTGCCTGGTGTGGATCTTTGGGCATTCCTATGTGGTTAGAGGGGCCCGGCGTGAGGATGTACGCCCGAATGGAAGGCAGCTCGGGTTCCCGAGAGAGGCTGCGGTGATAAGGTGGCTGGGTTTCAGTGGTTTGGTGTGGAGTAGGGTCTTGCCGGAGTTGCGGCGTTTTACCTTGCTTGACAGAGTTCCTGACGTATTGGTGCTCCATGTTGGGGGCAATGATTTAGGGGTTCTGCCAATGCGTGAGCTTATCAGGGATATAAAAAAGGTGGACGAGTGGGGGTGGGTAGTTTCGGGGTGGGGTGTTGGAGAGGGGATGGGGGGGCTGTTGGAGAAAGGGGTTGGAAGGGATTGGCCTTGGGATTGTGGTGTATGGAAGCCGTACTCTGCAATACCAAAGTCAAGATGTTACATAGTTAATACGGTTGAAAAAAGACACATGTCCATCAAGTTCAACCAAGGAGGGGATGGATACAGGGAAGGGGGATATACAAGGAGGGGATGGATGCAAGGAAGGGGGGATATACAAGGAGGGGATGGATGCAGGGAAGGGAAATATACAAGGAGGGGATGGATACAGGGAAGGAGGACATATGATAGGCAGGTTTTATACATATGCATTTATATTATTTTGGTCTAAGAACTTGTCTAGCCCTGTTTTGAAGCCCTCTACTGTTGTTGCTGTGACCAGATCCTGTGGTAGACTGTTCTACAGATTCACAGTTCTCATGGTAAAGAAGGCTTGTCGCCTTCGGAGATTGAACTTTTTTTTCTCCAAGCGGAGGCAGTGCCCTCTTGTCCTTTGAGGGGGTTTTACCTGGAACATCTTTTCCCCATATTTCTTGTAGGGGCCATTTATATATTTAAATAAATTAATCAATCAATCAATCAATCATATCTCCCATTAAATATTTCCTCTCAAGACTAAACAAATGTAATTCTTTTAATCTCTCCTCATAACTAAGATGCTCCATTCCCCTTATTAGTTTAGTTGCCCGTCTTTGTACCCTCTCCAGCTCTAGAACATCCTTTTTATGAATCGGGTTCCAAAACTGGACGGCATACTCCAGATGGGGCCGCACCAAAGCTTTATAAAGCGGTAATATTATATCCCTGTCCCGAGAGTTCATGCCTGTTTTAATGCATGACAATATCCTGCTGGCCTTAGAAGCAGCTGACTGACATTGTGTGCTGTTCTGTAGTCTATTATCTACAAGTACACCCAGATCCTTCTCTATCAGCGACTCTCCCAGTGTAACTCCCCCTAGGACATATGATGCATGTGGGTTATTAGTACCCAGGTGCATAACTTTACATTTATCTACATTGAACCTCATTTGCCAAGTGGACGCCCAAACACTCAGTGTGTCTAAGTCATCCTGTAACATCTGCACATCCTCCATAGACTGTACTGTACTACAAAGCTTGGTGTCATCTGCAAAGATAGAAACATTGCTGTTAATTCCATCCTCCATATCATTAATAAACTAGTTAAACAGAAGGGGACCCAGTACTGACCCTTGGGGTACACCACTTATTACCGGGGACCATTCGGAGTAGGAATCATTGACCACCACTCTCTGGGTATGATTATTAAGCCAGTTTTCAATTCAGTTACAGACTAAACTTTCCAAACCCATAGACCTTAAAGGGGTGCTCCAGCATGGGGGCACTTTCTGGGGGGGACCGGGGAGGAGGTGGCTGAAATAAAAGACGTCCACTCACCTCCCCGGTTCCAGCGGTGAGTCACTCATCACGGCACTCCGGTACCCGGTTCCCGGCCGCTTCCTGGTGTCAGCCACTCAGTGAAGGAGGCGGGATCCGAGCAGACTTCAAACGGATCCCGCCTCCTTCATTGAGTGGCTGAGTGGCCCTGAGACGTAGCGTCTCAAGCGGCGTCAGACACCAGGAAGCGGCCAGGAACCGGGGACCGGAGCGCCGCGATGAGTGACCCGTCGCTGGAACCGGGGAGGTGAGTGGACATCTTTTATTTCAGCATCCTCCTCCCCGGTCCCCCCAAAAAAGTGCCCCCACACTGGATAACTCCTATAACTTACCCATCAGACGCCCATGAGGGACTTTGTCAAAAGCTTTTGCAAAATCTAGATACACTATATCCACAGCCGCCCTACTATCCAGGCTTCTACTCACCCCTTTAAAAAACATATTAGGTTGGTTTGACAGCTTCTATCCTTAGTAAAACCATGCTGGTTATCACTTATAACTACATATTCCTGGATGTAGTCCCTTATAACCCCTTATAAGATGTGTGCATTATCCGTGTGTACTATGTACTGTATGTATATATGGATGTGTACTATGTACTATACATATATATATATATATATATATATATATGTGCTGTGTGTACTATCCATGTGTGTGTATTATGTACTGTATGTATATACAGTATGGATATCTACTATGTACTGTATATATATGTATATATATGTACGTGCTCTGTGTGTACTATCCATGCGTGTGTACTATGTACTGTATGTATATATATATATATATGTATGTGCTCTGTGTGTATTGTCCATATGTGTGTACTGTATGCATATATGTGTGTATGTGTTCTGAGTGTATTCTCCGTGTGTGTACTATGCATGCGTGTGTGTGCGTTTATATTATTTCCCTGGTATATTTATAAAAAATTGTCCTGCCTAGACAGCCCCTTTATACACAGGTACACAGTGGATTGCATGCTGCGAGTTCCGCACTGCAATCCGCTGCGATCCTGAGTCCTGTCATTTTCTATGGATTTACATACTCGCAGTGGATTTTTCATTCTGCTGTGAGTAGTAAAAGCCCCTTCCCGTTTACCCAATAACCCAATGGCTAATACATTACCTACCCATGCTCCCACCTCCTTTTTCGGCTCCCACCTCTCTGGCCTACCGCTCAGCCAATCAGTGGGTGCGGTGGGGTAGTGCACTTAATGGCTTAACAGAACACCAGGGAGTCGGAAGCCTGAGAAGCAGGCGGGAGTTGTGCCACCACGCAGGGTATGATGCTGTATTAGGGTTAAATGGGCACTAGCACAACCAATAACTAAGGGGGGGAGGGATGCAAAACTGAATGTTTGCCCCGGGTGCAAGAAATGCTAGCTACGCCTCTGCTTTAAATCTAAGTGGGCAGGGGCGCACACGCCAACATCAGAAGAGAGGAGCAGGAGCGTGGATTTGTGAGTTGCCCTGCAGGGCCGGAGACATGGCCGGTGCCCTGACAGATATGGTAAAAGTGAAATGCCCTTCCTGAGGAATAACATTTTTGGCACTGTGAAATTTTGCCTTTTTTTTACTGTAATAGCTCCTGCTGCGTCTAGAACCCATACTCTGTAATACTACCACTAATAACTGCAATCCTTCTCTTATTATAATGTAGTTTGTTTTGGTTCGGTTCGGATCTAACCCGAACTTACTGAAAAAGGTTAGCAAACCAATTGAACCGAACTTTTCAAAAGTTCTCCCATCTCTAGTCTCCAGTGTCTCCCGCCAGCTTGTTTTGTGTATATTTACTTATGACAGCATGTTTCCGTTCCAATGTTGCTGTTGGAAACGAAAAATGGCAACACTGCAACAAAAACATGCTGTGATAAAATGTCCACTCATCTCATACAGAAAGCTGTTGTAATGAAACCGAAGTTGGAACCATATTAACCCTTTAAGGACCAAGCCCAAAATGACCCAGTGGACCGCGCAAATTTTCATTTTTGTGTTTTCATTTTTCCCTCCTCCCCTTCTAAGAGCTCTAGCACTTTCAGTTTTCTATCTACAAGGCCATGTAAGGGCTTGTTTTTTACAGGAGTAGTTGTACTTTGTAATGGCGTCTTTCATTCTACCATAAATAACATGAATGATGGAATCCCAAAATTATAATTTTTTATGAAGATATAAATTGGTGAAATCGTAAAAAAAGAATGCAATGTGGTAACATTTGGAGGGTTCCTGTGTCTATGTAATGCACTGTATGGTAAAAGCGACATGACACCACTATTCTATAGGACAGTCCGAACACAACCATATGCAGGTTTACACAGATTTTCTAATGTTATATATATATTTTTTATGAAATCCTTTTTTTTTTTTGCAATTAATTATTAATAAAATAAGCCTATTGTGACGCTTATAACGGTTTTATTTTTTCACCTATGGGGCGGTATGAGTTGTCATTTTTTCCACCATGATCTCTAGTTTTTATTAATACCATATTTGTGAAGATCGGTCGTTTTGGTCACTTTTTATAAATTTTTTTAAATATATAATGTAACAAAAAATCGGTAATCCTGGCACTTTTTTCCCTCTTTTCCTCTACGCCGTTCGCGATGACGCTTCTTATATTTTAATAGATTGGACAATTACGCACGCTACAGTATATTATATGTTTATTTATTTATTTTTATATGTTTTATTCATATAATGGGAAAGGGGGGTGATTTCAACTTTTATTGGGGGAGGGGTTTTGGGGTATTTGTAAAAACATTTTTACACACATTTTAAGTCCCTCTTTGAGACTTTTACTTACATTTATTACATTACACACACTGATCATTGCTATGCCTGTGGTAGACTTTTTCCTCAGAGTGCCAATCGGACCGCACGGAAGAAGGTGAGAGACCTCCGTAGGTCTGTTAAAACGATCGGGACCCCCCCCCCCCAGTGTGACAGGGGGCTGCAGCCTGTCATTAACGGTAAGGGCCGGCCTGGCCCCCACCTGCTATGAAGCGCGCTCCACTCCGGAGCACGCTTCATAGCTCAGGATGTACCGGTACGCATAAGGTCATCTGGGGACAGACTTCCAGAGTGTACGAGGTATGCCCTAGGTCGTCTAGGGGTTAAAGGGGTACTCTGGAAAAAAATCTTACAAATCAACTGGTTTCACAAAGTTATATATGTATTATCTACTTCTGTTCAAAAATCTCCAGTCTTCCAGTACTTATCAGCTTCCGTATGTCCTGCAGGAATTTTTTTTTTCTTTCCAGTCTGACAAAGTGCTCTGTCTGAGACAGGAACTGTCCAGAGCATGTCAAATTCCCATAGAAAACCTCTCCTGCCCTGTTAAGTTCCTGGCATGGACAGAGGTGGCAGCAGAGAGCACTGTGTCAGAAAGGAAAGAAAACACCATTTCCTGCATGTATGGGAAGACTACAGATTTTTTAATAGAAGTAAATTACAACTGTAAATTATAACTTTCTGAAACCAGTCGATTTGAAAGAAAAAGATTTGCGCTTTAGTACCACTTTACCATTGTTGCTGGAACATTTTATTTTTTATTTTATTTAAAAAAAAATGTAAATGTTAAAAGTTGCGATAATTCGGGCTTGAAAATGGTTCCTAAACTGTGATTCTGTGATAGGTTGAACCCTAGTGGCTTCTCCCCATTTAGCTTTTCTTACCTGCACACACATAGAGATGCAATATCATCCAAGGCTGGTGTCGCTGGGCAAAGCCCCTGAAGACTGCCGCAATGACATCATAAAAGGGGTGGCAGTAGTGATGAGCAAATACTGTTCGATCGAATAGTGAGATATGCGAATATTCGATATTCGTACAAATATCCCGCAAATATTCAACAAATATTCGATAAGCGTTCAAATCCCCCAGCCTCCGGTTTTACCCTCTAAATGGTCAAATAGATGTTTTTCACTAATCGAATACTTGTTCCCATAGACTTTAATGGGATCGAATATTCGATCGAATATTTGAATATTTGCGGGATATTTGTACGAAAATTGAATATTCGAATATCTCACTATTCGCTCATTACTAGATGACAGTTCTTCTTTCAGCAAAGAATAGAAACAATGGGGGAGATTTATCAAACATGGTGTAAAGGGAAATTGGCTCAGTTTCCCCTAGCAACCAATCAGATTCCACCTTTCATTTTCTAAAGAGTCTGTGAGGAATGAAAGGTGGAATCTGATTGGTTGCTAGGGGTGACTGCGCCAGTTTCACTTTACACCATGTTTGATAAATCTCCCCCATTGATCATGTGTGAACCATTTGAGCTGACTCACCCATACTTAGAAAAGCAAATATATGATATTATATAAAGTAATAAGAATTCTGATCTCTCATCTCCAGTAGTGATCTCTCTGGTCCCTCATCTCCAGTAGTGGCAGAATCCTGCTGTCCCATCCCGTCGGGTGGATTTGTGCAGGTCTAAGCAGACGATCTCACCGAGCTATTAGCTGTAAATGCACCGAAACAAAAACAAACCAACTAGAAAGCATTTGCCTTTTGATAACAGGGACATCTCACCAGCGTCTTCTTCCACATTACAGCTTTTGGCTCTTATCCCACTCCCGAAGAGAGGATTGGTGAGCATCAGAGAGTCATTTGGGGAAAGTGGGGCATTAGGAGCAATTTTTCTCACTATATTTCTGGATGGATGAAATTTAGTACATGCTTCATTGGTCCAGAGTCTATAAAAATGATTGATCCCCCCCCCCCATACACACAAACACATTTATACCTATAGGGGGATGGGGCGATATTCAGACGAGTGGAGCTAGTTTCACAAAATGACATTTCTTTTTCTACAGTCCTCTATACAAATATGTGTTAAAGCGTCTCTGTACCCACAATCTGACCCCCCCAAACCACTTGTACTTTCGGATAGCTGCTTTTAATCCAAGATCTGTCCTGGGGTCCATTCTGCAGGTGATGCAGTTATTGTCATAAAACAACAACTTTCAAACTGGCAGCCCCGTGTCAAACTGCCGTGGCCAAGGATATTTGTGCCCTAACTTTGCACTACCCCTCCATCCCTCCTCCCCACCCTCTTCATCATTAGAAATGATCCAGGCAGATTTTCTACTATTAATCACCTGTGTAAGCACGGCACATGGGCTGGATCGTTAAGGCACCTGTGTAGTTTTCACTGCAAAGGAATAGGAAAAATGGTGATGAGGGTAGGGAGGAGGGACGGAGGGGTGGTGCAAAGTTAGGACACAGATATTCTAAGCCATGGCTGTTGGGCACAGGACTGCAAGTTTAAAAGTTGTTTTAAGACAATAACTGCATCACCTGCTGAACAGACCCCAGAACAGATCTTGGATAAAAAGCAGCTATTTGAAGGTACAAGTGGTTTGGGGGGGTCAGATTGTGGGTACAGAGCCGCTTTAAACACAAAGCAACCATATATTAATTATAGAGAAATTAAAGAAAGTTAAAGGGGTACTCCAGCATAAATCTTTTTGTTTCAAATCAACTTCTATCAAATCAATTTACTTCTATTTTAAAAAATCTCAAGTCTTCCCATACTTAACAGCTGCTGTATGTCCTGCAGGAAGTGGTGTATTCTTTCTAGTCTGACACAGTGCTCTCTGCTGCCACCTCTGTCCATGTCCGAAACTGTTCAGAACAGCAGCAAATCCCCATAAAAACCTCTCTGTCTCTGGACAGTTCCTGTCTCGGACAGAGGTGGCAGCAAACTGAAAAAAAAAAATGTATCCTGCAGGGCATACAGCAGCTGATAAGTATAAGAAAACTTAAGATTTTTAAATAGAAGTAAATTACAAATCTCAATAACTTTCTGAAACTAGTTGATTTGAAAGAAAAAAAAAAAAAAAGATTTTCGCAGGATAACCCCCTAACAAGTGCAACCTGCTTCCTAAGTGTTCTGTGACATCTCTGGGTTTTTCTCCCTTTTTTATACCAATGTAGATTTTTGTCCGCTTATATACATATATAACCGAAATTGTTTTCACTTTACACGTTTGTCATAGGCATAAATAAGAAATGATTCAGCTCCCATCCATATTCAAAGCATGCGTCCTCTAGAGGAAAACTATATTGCAGAATATGGTTTAATCAATTCGAATCAATATTTAGGAGGTATGGGGGCCATAAATACTTCTTCTTTATTAATACAATTAAATAGAAAAACATGGGACAAAGGATCGGAAAGAATTGGATAAAATCTATTCTCCTGTTGGAGTGCCTAATTCTCCCTAATAAATATTGTATAGATGAAAGGAGACTTTCAGCTTGAAATATTCTAAATAGTGATTTGTGCACACTGAGAATGTTACGGCTCTCCCAGGATTTGCTTTGACACTCATTAAGTTTTTCTCTGGCAGGTTTCTAGTTGTGGGAGCAATAAGGCTTTATAAACTGACTTACAGCACAATATACTAGCTGAAATATGAGATCAACATTGCTAGCTCTACAAAAGTGACAACACAATAAGTTAACTCGCCTGGCAAACTATGTGATAAAATATGTAAATATGTACATAAAGATGTTAGGCTTGAAAGAATTGCCACTCCGATTCCATGAAGGTGCATCTGTTCTATTGTGAAATCTGGTTTAACCCATTATTTATACTTATTGTAGGTTAGAACCCGAGAAATGATGAAGCGTTACTTTGAGCCAGCGTCTATTAAATAAAGAAACGTATCGATAAATTTAGTTGAATTGTTAAGTAATATATTGCCTACTGTCCAAGAGCTTGGCATCAGTGGGGCTCAGGAGTGTCCCTCTTACCCTTTGTAGGCAAATCTGCCCACAGCTAGATCCGTAGTAGAGCCGCCATATTTTTGTATTATTGGAATGTGTTACTTAAAGTGATATCACCCCCTTCTCTAAATCTATAATAGATTTCTTTGAAAAACTTTTTATAGTCAGTAGATTGTGCCACCTGGGTGGGGCTTCACGACCGCTTGGCCACTTCATCCGCCCCTCAGATGGCATCACCCTCTAGACTCCGCCCCCTTGATGACCATTAGAATGGGCTGGCCTAGAGGTCTAAGCTCCACCCCCACTAGGTCAGCCTATTCCGAAGGCACAGAGGGGGCGGGGCCTAGACGCTTATGATATCACAGAGAGGTGGGGCCTAGGGTTGTGATGTGGGCGGGGTAAACTGGCACAGCGTTCATGAAGCCCCGCCCAGGTGGCACAATCCACCGACGTTAAAAAGCTAGTATTAGTTGAACCCTCAATGCCCAGAGCATTGGCTTATTATATGCCATGGAGAGGCCAAAGTACAATGTAGGGTCCATCCCGGCATGAGGCCACCTTATTGTGGTGGAATGGTTTACACTGTGCAACCCATCTTCCAAGGACGGTAATATCCAGACACAAAACTGACTAAGAGATTACTGTTCTTGGAGTTATTATGGTATCACATAGGTAATGAGATATGGCACTACACTTCCCAATAGGATTGTTGCTTGTAAAAATAATTTAATGGCTCTTGTGGTTTAGTGAGTTGAATAAGGCTCTAGGATGGTTTCTTGATGGGGTATGGATCACGGGGGCTGCTGTTCTCTAACTGTAGTATAAGAGCCTTAAAAAATGAGTAGCAGCAACAATCTGTTGCCAAATCAAAAGATATTTAGGGTACGTTCACACCTGGCTTGTTGCTTTGGGTTTCTGTTGCCTAAAATCTGCTGTGGACTCAATAACATGTGAATGCCTTAACCTTAGGGTAAAGGTTTTTTGGGAGTGACCAAAGAGAGCGTGGGATGGTCGCTCCCATACCCCACCATGGGTTTTCCACTTCCCAGTTTAAGCCAGCTGGTGACAGAGCTAAACAACCACAAGACATACATGTTATGGGTTGCACGCTGCACTTGGTTAGAACATCAAACTAGTGTCTCTAGTTTTCAACAGCCATAGGCCCTGATTCACCAGGGTTGACTCCAGAAAAATTGTGACAATTTGTAAACCAAGAGGCAGTAAAGTGGCAGATTCTTCTACAACTATAAGGAGCAGAAAGATTAGCAACTTTTTATATAATAAATATAAATTTATATATCTTAAATCAGGTTTTCATGTGTGTGCATATTTTTCTTTGTAGTTGTCTTTCTTTGCTTAGATGTTTTTGCCTCTCTGGGGCCACTTAGACTGCTGCTGCTGCCGTGTAAGATGTTGTCAAAGTTTGTGCCCTGGCTGAGGATAGATATTTTTCACACTCTGTGATTTCCCCAGTAAAACCCACTGCTACTTCCCACAGCAATACTCTGTAATGGCTTGTTCACACGATTTTTAAAAGCCAAGTTTTTTTGCCACAGATTTTGATGCAAAATATTTTTTTAGTGCCTGAAACAAGTAGAAACGTTTCTAAGAAGTGACATGTCACTTCATTTTTAACATGCATTTTTGCAGCTTCTCCCATTGAAATAAATCGGAACTTGTTTTTGTTGGGGAAGAAAAAATTGTTTTTGTGGCAAAAGAGCACCTATAGTCCTACTCGTTTCGCTGTTTAAGTGCATTTAAGGTTCGGTTTTGACGAATGCAAACTTTTCGGCAAAATTCTGCTGAACTGAACTGAAGAAAGCAGCACTGGAATAAATAAATCTCACTCTAGGGTATATGTGCTCCAGGGCTTTGTCCTAGGTCCCATTACTGAATACTAGAGATGAGTGAGCACGGTCATTCGAGTATAGTATTCGCTTGATTATTGTGCTACTTGAAAATATTCAATACTTGACCGAGTACTGCGTGCTGCTTGTTAGGAAAAAAACTTGTTGAAAGGCTGCTGAGAAGCCTTTCAACAAGCTTTAGGGTATCTCCACCCAAGTATTTAACCAGCTGCCTCCCATGTGACAGAGTGGAGGGTACCTGGTTAATCTGAAAGTGACAGTCTGTCCCCCAGGTTAACTTTCTTGGGGCTAGACTGTGCTCTCTTGGGTGTGGGATTATACTTACTGTTGTAAGAATCAGGAATCACATCTATCACATTATAGCTTAACTTAAAACACCATATTTTCATTTCGGTTTTTCTTTTGTAAGCGAAAAGAAGCAAAATTACAATGAAAATATGCTGTGTTAATATATAGTAAAGAAGCTGGCGGCTATAATGCAATAGACGGGAAAGGGGTCACATCTATTGCATTATAGCCGCCAGATCCTTTTCTTTATAGTAATTTAATACATGATTTTACTCTAATTTAGCAATTTTCTTGTTTACAAAAGCAGAACTGAACTGAAAATATGCTGTTTTAAGTTAATATACTGTTAACAAGCTGGTGCCTGTAATGCAATAGACACCACGATCCCCAATCCTTATGATGGTACGTATAATCCCTCCCCCAACAGAGCACAGTCTGGCCAACAGGGGGTTACCTTAACCCCCTGGGGGCCAGACTGTCACTTTCAGATGTACCAGGTACACTCTGCTCTGCCCAGCAGGGGGCACCTTTTTAAATACTGGAGTCTCCCATTGATTTCAATAGAGCTTGTTACTCAAATCGAGCACTCGAGTACTGAAGTAATGAGTAGAGATGAGCGGATTTGCCGAACTATCGGCATCCGACTCCGGCTGTCTGCCGGCTCCGTGCTGCGGGTGGATACAGCCTAAGGAACCCCTAGAAAACTGGGATACAGCCATTGGCATAGGTTGTATCCCAATTTTCTAGGCATTCTGTAGACTGTGTCCACCCGCTGCACGGAGCTGGCAGACAGCGGGAGTCAGATGCCGATAGTCAGGGTCGGACTGGGCCACCGGAGAGCCGGGGGATCCCCCGGTGGGCCCCACCCCCTCCTCCCTCTTGCAGGGCCCTTCCCCTAAGCCAGAGAGGGGCCTCCCGTTTGGAAGCTGCCTAGTATCGGGAGCTCAAGGGGGCCCCCTGCTGGCTCCCACACTGCTGGGGTGAGTTCAGCACGGCATCAGGGCCCATTCTCTCTGTAATCATTGGCCCTCCACTCCCCCCTGCTCACCTGGCTCCTTACATCAGCTCCGGGCCTCAGCGCTGACCTCTTCCTGCCTGTCACAAGATGCCGAGAGCAGCAGCAGCCCCCTCCATCCCCCTCCCCTCTGCAATCACGTGACTCTCTCCTATTGCTATGTGTGCAGTCGGTGCACAGGAGATGGGGAGAGGCTGCCCGGCCTGGCTGGGAGAAGAGAAGATGGAGACAAGAAGACTGAAGCTTCCTGCCCTGCTGAACATGTGAGTGTGTGTGTATATACTTGTCTATCTGTCATCAGTGTGTGTCTGTACATGTGTCATGTGTTTATCCATGTGAATGAGATATATGTGTGTTTTCTATCATGTATATAGTGTATATTATGTAATGTAGTTCTATAGATGGTTTATATGTGTAATCTGCATGCTTTTGTAACTGAATCCATGTTGGTGAGTCTGTGTGTGTGTTAGTATGATTAGATGTATATACGTAAGGTGTGTTGTGTCTGCATGTTTGTGTATGTCTGAAGTATGTCTATTTGTGTATATATGTATACAGTGTGTATGTCTGCAGTATGTCTATTTGTGTATATATGTATACAGTGTGTATGTCTGCAGTATGTCTATTTGAGTATATATGTATACAGTGTGTATGTCTGCAGTATGTCTATTTGAGTATATATGTATACAGTATGTATGTCTGCAGTATGTCTATTTGTGTATATACGTATACCGTGTGTATGTCTGCAGTATGTCTATTTGTGTATATACGTATACCGTGTGTATGTCTGCAGTATGTCTATTTGTGTATATATGTATACTAGGGATGGTCCAAACCCGCCGAGGTTCGGGTTCGGCTGAACCCGAATGCTCGGCATTGGATTCCTGCTGTCTGCCCGCTCCGTGCAGCGGGCAGATACAGCAGGAGGACCGCCTGGAAAACTGGGATACAGCCTATGGCTATGACTGTATCCCAGTTTTCCAGGCGTTCCTCCCGCTGGATCCACCCGCTGCACGGAGTGGGCAGACAGCGGTAATCATTGCGGATGGTTCGGGTTCGTACGAACTCGGTTCGGACCATCCCTAATGTATACAGTAAGTATGTCTGCAGTATGTCTATTTGAGTATATATGTATACAGTATGTATGTCTGCAGTATGTCTATTTTAGTATATATGTATACAGTATGTATGTCTGCAGTATGTCTATTTGAGTATATATGTATACAGTATGTATGTCTGCAGTATGTCTATTTGAGTATATATGTATACAGTATGTATGTCTGCAGTATGTCTATTTGTGTATATATGTATACCGTATGTATGTCTGCAGTATGTCTATTTGTGTATATATGTATACCGTGTGTATGTCTGCAGTATGTCTATTTGTGTATATATGTACTGTATGTATGTGATGAGAAGTTCACACTTTGGAGGTCCAGTTGTGCAGGAGATCCGTGAGGCTTAGGCTCTGATCAGCTGAGGATTCTCACATCAAAGATGATAGGAGTTGTAGTAGATATAACAGTAATTGATTTGATTTGACATTGACATTGATTTGTCTTACTCCTACGTCTACTACAACTCCTATCATCTGTGATGTGAGAATCCGGACTCAGCTGATCAGCGCCTAAGCCTCACGGATCTCCTGCACAACTAGGACCTCCAGAGTGCAAACTTCTTCTCAACTATTGTACCGATTTAAGAATAAAAATATAAGCAGCAGACACAAGTGGGATAATGCCCCCCTCACCAGACTGCACTCCCTCCGGAGCAGCAGTAGTATCAGTGATAGGTAGGATAGTACTCCCTCTGGAGCAGCAGCAGTATCAGTGATAGGTAGGATTATGCCCCCCCCCCTCACCAGACTGCACTCCCTCCGGAGCAGCAGTAGTATCAGTGATAGGTAGGATAGTACCCCCTCTGGAGCAGCAGCAGTATCAGTGATAGGTAGGATTATGCCCCCCCTCACCAGACTGCACCCCCTCTGGAGCAGCAGCAGCAGTATCAGTGATGGGTAGGATTATGCACCCCTCATCTGACTGCACCCCCTCTGGAGCAGCAGCAGCAGTAGTATCAGTGATAGGTAGGATTATGCCCCCCCTCATCTGACTGCACCTCCTCCGAAGCAGCAGTAGTATCAGTGATAGGTAGGATTATGCCCCCCCTCATCTGACTGCACCTCCTCCGAAGCAGCAGTAGTATCAGTGATAGGTAGGATTATGCCCCCCCTCACCAGACTGCACCCCCTCTGGAGCAGCAGCAGTAGTATCAGTGATAGGTAGGATTATGCACCCCTCATCTGACTGCACCCCCTCCAGAGCAGCAGCAGTATCAGTGATAGGTAGGATTATGCCCCCCCTCACCAGACTGCACCCCCTCCGGAGCAGCAGTAGTATCAGTGATAGGTAGGCTTATGCACCCCTGATCTGACTGCACCCCCTCCGGAGCAGCAGCAGTATCAGTGATAGGTAGGATTATGCCCCCCCCTGATCTGACTGCACCCCCTCCGGAGCAGCAGCAGTATCAGTGATAGGTAGGATTATGCCCCCCCTCACCAGACTGCACCCCCTCCGGAGCAGCAGTAGTATCAGTGATAAGTAGGATTATGCCCCCCCTCATCTGACTGCACCCCCTCCGGAGCAGCAGTATCAGTGATAGGTAGGATTATGCCCCCCTCACCAGACTGCACCCCTTCCGGAGCAGCAGCAGTATCAGTGATAGGTAGGATTATGCCCCCCTCATCTGACTGCACCCCCTCCGGAGCAGCAGCAGTATCAGTGATAGGTAGGATTATGCCCCCCCTCACCAGACTGCACCCCCTCTGGAGCAGCAGCAGTAGTATCAGTGATAGGTAGGATTATGCACCCCTCATCTGACTGCACCCCCTCCAGAGCAGCAGCAGTATCAGTGATAGGTAGGATTATGCCCCCCCCTCACCAGACTGCACCCCCTCCGGAGCAGCAGTAGTATCAGTGATAGGTAGGCTTATGCACCCCTCATCTGACTGCACCCCCTCCGGAGCAGCAGCAGTATCAGTGATAGGTAGGATTATGCCCCCCTCACCAGACTGCACCCCCTCCGAAGCAGCAGTAGTATCAGTGATAAGTAGGATTATGCCCCCCCTCATCTGACTGCACCCCTCCGGAGCAGCAGTATCAGTGATAGGTAGGATTATGCCCCCCTCACCAGACTGAACCCCTTCCGGAGCAGCAGCAGTATCAGTGATAGGTAGGATTATGCCCCCCTCATCTGACTGCACCCCCTCCGGAGCAGCAGCAGTATCAGTGAGAGGTAGATTATGCCCCCCCTCACCAGACTGCACCCCCTCTGGAGCAGCAGCAGTAGTATCAGTGATAGGTAGGATTATGCACCCCTCATCTGACTGCACCCCCTCTGGAGCAGCAGCAGTAGTATCAGTGATAGGTAGGATTATGCACCCCTCATCTGACTGCACCCCCTCTGGAGCAGCAGCAGTATCAGTGATAGGTAGGATTATGCCCCCCCTCACCAGACTGCACCCCCTCCGGAGCAGCAGTAGTATCAGTGATAAGTAGGATTATGCCCCCCCTCATTTGACTGCACCCCTCCGGAGCAGCAGTATCAGTGATAGGTAGGATTATGCCCCCCTCACCAGACTGCACCCCCTCCGGAGCAGCAGCAGTATCAGTGATAGGTAGGATTATGCCCCCCTCATCTGACTGCACCCCTCCAGAGCAGCACTATCAGTGATAGGTAGGATTATGCCCCCCTCACCAGACTGCACCCCCTCCGGAGCAGCAGCAGTAGTATCAGTGATAGGTAGGATTATGCCCCCCCCTCACCAGACTGCACCCCCTCCGGAGCAGCAGTAGTATCAGTGATAGGTAGCATTATGCCCCCCTCATCTGCCTGCACCCCCTCCGGAGCAGCAGCAGTATCAGTGATAGGTAGGATTATGCCCCCCTCACCAGACTGCACCCCCTCCGGAGCAGCAGCAGTATCAGTGATAGGTAGGATTATGCCCCCCTCATCTGACTGCACCCCCTCCGGAGCAACAGCAGTATCAGTGATAGGTAGGATTATGCCCCCCTCACCAGACTGCACCCCCTCCGGAGCAGCAGCAGTAGTATCAGTGATAGGTAGGATTATGCCCCCCCTCACCAGACTGCACCCCCTCCGGAGCAGCAGTAGTATCAGTGATAGGTAGCATTATGCCCCCTCCTCATCTGCCTGCACCCCCTCCGGAGCAGCAGCAGTATCAGTGATAGGTAGGATTATGCCCCCCCTCACCAGACTGCACCCCCTCCGGAGCAGCAGTAGTATCAGTGATAAGTAGGATTATGCCCCCCCTCATCTGACTGCACCCCTCCAGAGCAGCAGTATCAGTGATAGGTAGGATTATGCCCCCCTCACCAGACTGCACCCCCTCCGGAGCAGCAGCAGTATCAGTGATAGGTAGGATTATGCCCCCCTCATCTGACTGAACCCCCTCCGGAGCAACAGCAGTATCAGTGATAGGTAGGATTATGCCCCCCTCACCAGACTGCACCCCCTCCGGAGCAGCAGCAGTAGTATCAGTGATAGGTAGGATTATGCCCCCCCCTCACCAGACTGCACCCCCTCCGGAGCAGCAGTAGTATCAGTGATAGGTAGCATTATGCCCCCTCCTCATCTGCCTGCACCCCCTCCGGAGCAGCAGCAGTATCAGTGATAGGTAGGATTATGCCCCCCTCACCAGACTGCACCCCCTCCGGAGCAGCAGCAGTAGTATCAGTGATAGGTAGCATTATGCCTCCTCCTCATCTGCCTGCACCCCCTCCGGAGCAGCAGCAGTATCAGTGATAGGTAGGATTATGCCCCCCTCACCAGACTGCACCCCCTCCGGAGCAGCAGCAGTAGTATCAGTGATAGGTAGGATTATGCCCCCCCCCTCAACAGACTGCACCCACTCCGGAGCAGCAGTAGTATCAGTGATAGGTAGCATTATGCCCCCCTCATCTGCCTGCACCCCCTCCGGAGCAGCAGCAGTAGTATCAGTGATAGGTAGGCTTATCAGGGGCGGATTAACTTTACCATAGGCCCCGGGCTGTTCACCAAGCCTGGGCCCCCCCACCCCACTGTAACTATGGAAGCACTAACCTGGCGTTCATAGTGCAGTATAGATAATGTCATGATGTCCTGATTTGTGCAAAATTGCCATTAAAAAAAACAGTGATTTCTTGCAAATCATGGCAGAAGTGTAACCAGGAGACAATACACCACTGTAAGTTTAAGTCTTTTTGGGTGGTCATGGGCCCCCCAGGAGCTCAGGGCCCCGGGCTGCCGTCCAAAACACCCCTATTATGATCCACTACTGAGGCTTATGCACCCCTCATCTGACTGCACCCCCTCCGGAGCAGCAGTATCAGTGACAGGTAGGATAATACCCCCTCACCAGACTGCACCCCCTCCGGAGCAGCAGTAGTATCAGTGATAGGTAGGATAATACCCCCTCACCAGACTGCACCCCCTCCGGAGCAGCAGTAGTATCAGTGATAGGTAGGATAATACCCCTTCACCAGACTGCACCCCTCCGGAGCAGCAGTATCAGTGATAGGTAGGATAATACCCCCTCACCAGACTGCACCCCCTCCGGAGCAGCAGCAGAGGCAGCACTAAAGTAGTAATAATTCTTGTGATTTTATTCACACTCTCTAGCGCGATGTTTCGTTTTAGCTCTGAGAAAGGCAAAACATTGCACAAGAGGGAGGTAATAAAGTCACAAGATTTTTTACTACTTTGTTGCTGTCTTCGCTGCTGAATTATTGTACCAATTCTCCTGGTTCCGTTGAAAGGGCTGCAAGCGGCACCCAGGTGTATAAACCACCGTTAAAGTGACTGGCGGTGTTGGGCTTGTAGCATGACCACCCAAGGTGAGCAGCAAGTTTAGCCACTTACACACATTTGTTCTGCAGTAATACGCTATGTGCGCCGCATGGTGTTCTCTCTCTTCTACTAGTATAAAATGGCAGATTACATCTTAAAGCCATGTTCACACAACATATGTTTTGCATAAATCTTAGTTGTTGCAATTTGCAATAACAGCCGCGATTTATGCAAAACATACGTTGTATTGGAATGAATGGAATCCCAGACGGAGCGTATACACATAGTATATGCTTCAGCCCCACGAAAAACTGACATGTCATTTTTCTGCGGCCGCAAATAGGCCGTACAGACATGGCAGTTCACACAATGGAGCGTGCAGCTCCGGCCACACGCTCCATTGTGTGCAGTGGTGAATTCGGATGCAGGTTCGAATTCAGCAGAAATGAAGATCATCTGGCCAGTACTGCAGTACTGGCCAGATGATCTCCAGTAACATTGGCCGCTCTGTGACCCAGCTGCGTCACAAAACGGCCGGTGTTATATGTGGTGTGAACCCAGCCTAAATCTAGGTTCACACACAGTATTTTTGCTCAGTATTTTGCAACCAAAACCAGGAGTAGATTGAAAACACAGAAAGGCTATGTTCCCACACTGTAGAAATTTAGTGGATGGCCGCCATTTAATGGCAAATAATTGGTGTTATTTTAAATTTCAACAGTGTGTGAACAGAGCCTTTCTGTGTTTCAAATCCACTCCCGGTTTTGGGTACATAAAAATGACCAAAATACTGTGTGAACCTAGCTGTGTGACACCATGCTTACCGCTTTCTTTCCACTGCAAAAACGCTTTTCCTTCCACTAAATACTTTTGACATCATGCAGACATGTGAAATGTTTTGATCAGTGTCAGTGCTGAGACCTCCTGTGGTGGCTAGATCATCACTCCATCAGTCATCAGACATGATGGGCTCCATAGACTATAATGGAACCCATCTCCTATAATGAGTGCTCTGCCCCTCACTTGCATTATGATGGACTGAGTGACATTCTGGACATTGTTGGGAGTCTCAACCCTGAGACCGATTAAACCTTTAATCACATCTGTCTGACATTTTGTATTGACCTTAAAGGGGTATTCCGGTGAAAAATATTTTTTCAAACTAACTGGTGTGAGGAAGTTATACGAATTTGTTTATTACTTCTTATTAAAAATCTCCAGTCTTCCAGTACTTTTCAACTGCTGTATGTCCTGCAGGAAGTGGTGTATTCTCTCCAGTCTGACACAGTGCTTTCTGCTGCCACCTCTGTCCATGTCAGGAACTGTCCAGAGCAGGAGAGGTTTTCTATGGGGATTTGCTGCTGCTCTGGACAGTTCCTGACATGGACAGAGGTGGCAGCAGAGAGCACTGTGTCAGACTGAAGAGAACACACCACTTCCTGCAGGACATACAGCAGCTGATAAGTACTGAAATACTGAAGATTTTTAATTAGAAGTAATTTACTAGTCTGTAACTTCTGACATGAGATTTAAAAAAATATATATATTTTTTTACCAGAGTACCCCTTTAACGCTGACCACTGATATGACTTTCATGATGGTCCTTTAAAGTATTATTCTATCCCAACACCTTATGGTGAGGCTAGAATAAACCGTCATGGGTCTCCTTTGCTGGAGATTGTAATAGAGGAGCAGACTAGATGGTCATTTTTTCCTTCATCTTCTGAGGCTGTGTTCACACATGACATTTTTGATGTGTTTTTACAGCAATATTGTTGGAATTTCATTAAAGTTTCTACATAAATGGTGCAGTTTTACCACAACTGCATAAATCAGTAACAACTGTATAAGTGACTGGCAGTGCACTAGCGTTGCTGGTCACATACACAGCTCTATGCAAAGTCGCTGTACTAACGTGAAAGGTTTGGTGCTGATTATGTCTTTATATGTTGGCTGGGCCCCAAGAATCAATTTTCTTGGTGGGCCAAGGTACCCCAGTCCGACACTGCTGATAGTTCAGGTTCATATGAACCCGAACTTCGGGAAATCCGCTCATCTCTAGTAATGAGCATTTGAGTATTTTGGTGCTCGCTTTGAATACAAGAAGATCCAAGGCAGTACAGTACAAGAGTGAATTTCTGGTTTACTCATACATGCAATGTTTCTCAAGCAATCAACATAGCAAGGCGACAAAGCAATATACATCCCACACATTAGTGCATAAGTGTTCAATTACAAAATCCATCAATCATGGCCAATCATAATTACAGTATACAACATTAGGGGTCATATTCCACAGAAGTTGTAACTGCCAAGCATTTGTACCAGTAAAATTGTCACGCTTCTCACATTGGTAGATTTCTAGGTAATTCCAGGACATTGTCGTTTCTGATAGTTGACAAGTATCGTCATCTGTCATTGATCAGAGCCACATATATATACGGCACAGGTTTGCTCTAATTAAAGCTCTGTGAACGTATAATGATAGCGTTGTTGGTAGGATTACATTTGGAAACTTAATACAGTACTTCACCTGCAGTTATATGGAACTTGCTAATGAAACTCCCTGGCTGCTTCAGTTGTACTGCCAATGGCGCTGTCTACCAAACTTGAGTTTGGGCATGGTGCCATCTTAACAGAAGGGGATGATTATGTGAAGCTAAAAGGCTGTGTATATTCAAGTGTGTTTGTTTATTGTCTGCCTTCCAGCAGGGAGCGTCTAAACAGCTGTCTGTTCTTGATGCGTGAACCATTGGTTCACTAGATGTTAAGAAGCAAAAGCACTTCAGTACGCTGTACAGTATATAAACTTAATGGTATTAAAAAAAAACAACTATACCTTAAAAAACCAACAAACATTGCACTGCCTTTATACAGCAAATAATATGACTGCTTATACGCTGTCCAGACACATCTCCCATAAGACTATTGTATTATCCATTGGTAGATGAGGACTGTGAGACCAGCATTGCTTCGGGATTTTCCTTCTGATGTGATTTCATACTAGTAATTCCTCAGGAACCTGAATGATCCAAATGTTAGAATTAATACTCATCATTAATATAAAATTAAACATATACTTTTCAGCTTCCAGAAAATGTCTGGTAAAACAAAAAATGTAGAAAAAAGTTAGAGGGGGATACTTAATCAATGGCTCTAGGTAACTGAATAAGTGGACCGAAGCTCAGCTTGACCGGGGTGTGCCAACAACCGCTGTAAAGCACAGTCACCATTTGTATCAAGTACAAGATAACCAATGCAGGCAGCTGGAGTATATGTAGCTGTAACAATGGGAGGGTATGGAAAGACAGTAAAATATTTACTGCTATGGGGCCTGTGCACTAAGGGGGGCAACAGGCCTCTGGCTCTTTAAGGGTACAAACACACACACCGTATAGACAGCGTATTTACTGCTGCGATACGCAGCAAATACGCAACAAATACGCAGCAGATTAGATCTAAATAACTGAACACAGCATCAAATCTGCACCACCAAATCTGCTGCAGATCTGCTGCGTATGTGCTGCGTATTTGCTGCGTATCTGCTGCGTATACGGTGTGTGTGTTTGTACCCTAAAGGGAATATGTCACAAAGTAAAGAAAATAATAATTAAAAGTGTTATAACAGCATCTAATTTTTCATAAATCCCAGTGATGGCCACCAGAATAAGCTGCAGCAGCTATACTGCTAGTAATAGCAACCTGAAATACAGCTGCTGAAAAAAAGAGGCTGTTCCTGCTGTGACATCATCACCTCCATTCTCTTTTCACAGAGGAACATAGAGGGGAGAGGTGATATTATGTGTACTGCTGCTGTACAAAGAGAATACAAAGGGAATACAGGTTACATGGCATAACAACATATCTCTTTACCTTCAGAAAATAGAATATAACTGGCAGACAGTTGCCATTCTAAGCCCAGGCGTAACTGCTGAACTCTGTATACTAAAGTACTTCAGCTGCTGCAGAATCTCATAGTACACCTCAGCTGCTGCAGAACCTCATAATGCACCTCAACTGCTGCAGAACCTCATAATACTGCTAAGGCTAGGTTCACACTGCGTTTTCAGCATCCGTTTAACGGATCCGTTTTTTTTAACGTCCAGAAAAATAGGGTCAGCAACGTTTTTTGGTCCGTTTTGTTCCGCCAAAAAAAACGGATCCGTTTTTTTTTATAATGGAAGTCAATGGAAAAACGGATGCACACAAATGAATCCGTTTTTTGCAATCCGTTTTTCATGCGTTTTTTGAAAAAAACGGATGCGTTAAACGGATGCTGAAAACGCAGTGTGAACCTAGCCTAATTAAGAGTTGATAAATTACATCTGTGTGAATCTTCCCAGTCTCTTCCAACACAGGAGCCAGAAGCAGCTATCTCTGCAAGTTCTTTTATAATGTATTTGTGAGCGAATTTTGGAGAGTGCGAGTTTTTTTATCTGAAGTGTGTTTTTGTCTTAAGTGTGGGTCTTTAATATTCTGGGACTTTAGATTCGGGGAGTTTTAGAGGAAAACAAATTGTTTATTTGCTTTTGAACATATTGTTTGTTTGCTTTTGTTGCTTTTTTTTTCTTTCTTTATACATAATATCCCCATAAAAATGAGCGCCATGTTTGACAATGCAGCCCAATGTACATCTTGTGCGATGTATGCAATCCTTGATCAACCGATCGAGGGTGCATACCATTGTGGGAGATGTGCGCATGTTGCTGGTTTGGAAGCCCAGATCCTGGATCTAAATGAGCAGCTGCGACGATTGAGATACATTGGCATACTGGAAAGGGGTCTGCTGCTCACTGAGCAAGCGCTCCAAGGGGTAGATGGGGGAGAGAGTGATAGCATGGAGGTGCAGGAGGAAGAGGTAGCTAGTTGGGTGACAGTTAGAAAACGGGGTAGAGGGAAGAGTGTGAGGGAGGCCAGTCCTGATCTGGCACACCCCAACAAGTTTGCCAAATTGGCGGATGAGGGGGATGTTGATTCAGGGGTGGCATTGCTGCAGCAGGACACTGACTCTGAAAGCCAGGGGGGTGTCTGCTCCAGTAAGGTGGGAAACAGGAGTTCAGGGCAGGCCAGGCAGGTACTGGTAGTGGGGGACTCAATTATTAGGGGGACAGACAGGGCAATCCGTCACAAAGACCGTCGAACAGTGTGTTGCCTTCCTGGCGCTCGAGTTTGTTACATCGCGGATTGGGCTGACATTACTGGGAGGGTCTGGCGATGACCCAGCAGTCATGGTGCACATTGGCACCAATGATAAAGTTAGAGGTAGGTGGCGGGTCCTTAACCCCTTAGTGACCCATGACGTATCTGATACGTCATGGTGCCGCGGGGGGTGTTCAGAGCGGGGTGCTTCTGGACCCCGCTCTGAACGGCGCTGATCCCGGCTGACACGTGCAGCCGGGCAGTGCCTCTGTTAGTGGCGCGGGTCCCGTTGCCGCGCCGGCTAATTAAGCACTTCAATGCAGCTGTCAAACCTGACAGCTGCATTGAAGTGCTTTATGCACACTATCCCTGGTGTCTAGTGGGTCGGATCTCCCCCCCGCGATGCGACGCGATCGGAATGACGCTGATCCCGGCTCGGCAATAGATTGCTATGGCCTGCAGCAGGCCATAGCAATCTATGACCGATCTGATGGATCTTTGCTGTGTATATACACAGCATCGATCTCTATGAGAGATCAGTGCTATGTATATACAAGCCCCCCAGGGGGGCTTCTAGTCCATGTAAAAAAAAAAGTAAAAAAGTGTTTTTATTAATAAAAAATCCCCTCCCCTAATAAAAGTCCAAATCACCCCCTTTTCCCATTTTATAAATATAAATTAATAAATAAACAAATAAATAAACATATTTAGTATCGCCGCACACGTAATCGCCCGAACTATTAATTAATCACATTCCTGATCTCGCACGGTAAACGGCGTCAGCGCAAAAAAATTCCAAAGTGCAAAATTGCGCATTTTTGGTCGCATCAAATCCAGAAAAAATTTAATAAAAAGTGATCAAAAAGTCGTATATGCGCAATCAAGGTACCGATAGAAAGAACACATCATGGCGCAAAAAATGACACCTCACACAGCCCCATAAACCAAAGGATAAAAGCGCTATAAGCCTGGGAATGGAGCGATTTTAAGGAACGTATATTTGTTAACAACGGTTTGAATTTTTTACAGGCCATCAGATACAATAAAAGTTATACATGTTATATATCATAGTAATCGTAACGACTTGAGGAACATGCATAACAAGTCAGTTTTACCATGGGACGAACGGCGTAAATGCAAAACTCCCCGAAATCAAAACAAATTAGTTTTTTTTTCAATTTGACAGCGCAAATGATTTTTTTCCGGTTTCGCAGCATATGTTATGGAAAAATAATGCCTGTCATTACAAAGTACAATTGGTTTCGCAAAAAATAAGCGCTCATATACATCTCTAGGTGAAAAAATGCAAGCGCTGTTGACTTTTAAACTTAAAATGGAATAAGCAAAAGCGCAAAAACGAAAATTGGCTTTGACCTTAAGGGGTTAAAAATGATTTCAGGGACTTAGGCAGGAAGCTTAAAACTAAGACCTCCAAGGTGATATTTTCCGAAATATTACCGGTACCATGAGCCACACCTGAGAGACAGCGGGAGATTAGGGAGGTAAATAAGTGGCTCAAGAGCTGGTGTAGGATGGAGGGATTTGGGTTCATGGAGAACTACGCCGACTTCTCGGTCGGTAGGGACGGGCTGCATCTCAATGGGGAGGGTGCAGCCATGTTGGGGGAGAAGATGGCTAAGAGGTTTGAGGAGTGTTTAAACTAGGGACCGGGGGGGAGGGCAACTACAATATAGTATGTGAAGACAGAGTAGATGGAGAGCTGGGCCTAGATTATGGAACTGGGGGTGGAGCGGCGGGAGGGGTTAGAATAGTCACTAGTGACAAGAGGAAAGGGAATATGGACAAACATATTAAATGCTTGTATACAAATGCTCGAAGCTTCACTAATAAAGCTGAGGAATTAGAACGGTGGATGAGAAATACGATATAGTGGGGATAAGCGAGACATGGCTGGATGAGAGAGGGCCGTTAATATCCAGGGTTATAGTCTATTCAGTAATGACCGTAAAAATAAGAAAGGGGGAGGGGTCTGTCTATATGTTAAATCCTGCCTTAAGCCCATTTTGCGGGAGGATATAAGTGATGATAATGTGGAGTCTCTTTGGGTAGAAAAAAGGAGAGGGACGAAGAATAATAAAATTCTTATGGGAGTGAGTTATAAACCTCCAAGTATAGTGGAAGAATCAGAAAATCTTCTTATAAGACAAATAGATGTGGCAGCGAAGCAGGGGGAAGTCATTATTATGGGGGACTTTAACTACCCAAAGATAAACTGGAAAACAGAAACCTGCAACTCCAGGAAGGGAAGCGGGTTTTTGGAAATGGTAAAAGATAATTACCTTTCCCAACTAGTACAGGAACCAACCTGATCTTAACCAATAGGCCAGAAGGAATATCAAAAATAGAGGTGGGGGTCACCTAGGTAATAGTGACCATAACATAGTAAGTTTTCAATTATACTTCAATAAAATTATTAGTAGAGGGGCTACAAAATATTAAATTTCAGGAAGGCTAATTTCCAAAAACTAAGAGAGGACCTTGGGAACATAGATTGGGACAATGCCTTCAGAAATAAAAGTACACAAGAGAAATGGAACATATTTAAGAGCATCCTGGGTAAATCGTGTGAATGACACGTACCATATGGGAATAAAAGTAGTAGAAATAGGAGAAATCCAATGTGGTTAACTTCAGCTGTAAGGGGTGCAATAAATGATAAGAAACAAGCATTCAGACTACTAAAACAAGAAGGTAGTGGGGAAGCATTGAGCAACTATAGACAGAAGAATAGAATGTGTAAAAAGCAAATAAAAGAAGCAAAAATAGCAACAGAAAGAAGGATTGCCACAGAAAGTAAAATGAATCCCAAAATGTTCTTCACCTATATAAACAACAAAAGACTTAAAATCGAAAATGTTGGTCCCCTCAAAAATAACCTGGGTGTAATGGTGGAGGGGGAAGAGGAAAAGGCCAATCTATTAAATACATTCTTCTCTACTGTATTCACAGAGGAGAATCCCATAACAGACGATATGACTAGGGATAATGTAAATCCTCCCATAAATCTCACCTGCCTAACACAACAAGAAGTAGGGAGACGCCTTAAAAGCATTAAAATCCATAAGTCACCGGGCCCAGAAGGTATCCATCCTAGAGTTTTGCAAGAATTAAATACTGTGTTAGGGCCCTATTCCACCGGACGATTATCGTTCAGATTATCGTTAAATTGTTCGAATCTAAACAATAATCGTTCGGTTGAAATGCAGTTAACGATTAACAACCGAACGAGAAATCGTTGATCGCTTTATAAGACCTGGACCTATTTTTATCGTTGCTTGTTCGCAAATCGTACGCATTGAATAAGACATTGTTCGGTCGTTCGCAATAGATACGAACGCAATAGCGAATAAATAGCGAAGAAAAAACAATCGTAATTACGATCATAAGTAACGATTATTGTTCCATGGAAATGAGTGAACGTTTTCAGGTCTTTCACAATAGCGGCCGTTTGAGATCGTTAATCGTTAACGATTATGCAAACAACAATCGTCCAGTGGAATAGGGCCCTTAGACAGACCGTTATTCCTAATATTTAAAGATTCTATAATGACAAGGATTGTTCCTCTGGACTGGCGCATAGCTAATGTGGTACCAATATTCAAAAAGGGGTCAAAGAGTGATCCTGGAAACTATAGGCCCGTAAGTCTAACATCTATAGTGGGTAAAGTATTTGAGGGGTTTGTAAGAGATGCTATACTGGAGTATCTTAATGAAAATAATCTTATGACGCAGCACCAGCATGGATTTATGAGGGATCGGTCCTGTCAGACTAATCTGATCGGCTTCTATGAAGAGGCAAATTATAGACTGGACCTGGGGGAGGCTGTAGATGTTGTGTATCTGGACTTTTCAAAGGCATTTGATACTGTGCCGCATGTAAGCTTGGTCTATAAAATGAGGATGGTGGGACTTGGGGAAAACGTATGCAAATGGGTAAGTAACTGGTTGTGTGATAGAAAACAGAGGGTGGTCATTGATGGAACATATTCAGATTGGGTTTTAGTTACTAGTGGGATACCACAGGGGTCAGTGTTGGGTCCACTTCTTTTTAATATTTGTATTATTGATCTTGTAGAGTGGCTACAGAGTAGAATCTCAATTTTTGCAGATGATACTAAACTGGGTAGAGTAATCAGCACAGAGGAGGATAATATCATATTACAGAGGGATTTGGAGAAGCTAGAGGCTTGGGCGGTGAAATGGCAAATGAAGTTTAATGTGGATAAATGTAAGGTTATGCACTTGGGCCGTAGAAATAATAAGTACAGTTATGTGCTAAATAATGAAACATTGGGTAAAACTACTTCCGAAAAGGACCTGGGAGTATTGGTGGACAGTAAACTCAACTTTAGTGATCAGTGCCAGGCAGCAGCTGCCAAGGCTAATAAAATAATGGGATGCATCAAAAGAGGTATAGATGCTAAGATGAGAACATAGTTTTGCCTCTTTATAAATCACTGGTCAAACCACATATGGAATACTGTGTACAGTTTTGGGCACCGGTATATAAGAAGGACACAGCTGAACTGGAGAAGGTGCAGAGGAGGGCCACAAAGGTCATTAAGGGAATGGGTGGGTTACAATACCAGGACAGGTTATCACTAGAGATGAGCAAACCGGGTTCAGCTTCGAGTCCATCCGAACCCGAAATTTCGGCACTTGATTAGCGGGGTTTGCTGAACTTGGATAAAGCTCTAATGTTGTCTGGAAAACATGGATACAGCCAATGACTATATCCATGTTTTCAATATAGCCTTAGGGCTTTATCCAACTTCAGCAGCCATCGCTAATCAAATGCCGAAAGTTCGGGTTCGGATAGACTCGAGCATGCTCGAGGTTCGCTCATCTCTAGTTATCACGCCTGGGGTTATTTACGCTAGAAAAAGGACATCTTAGGGGCGATCTGATCACAATGTACAAATATATGAAAGGACAGTTCAGAAGTCTTTGTAGTGGTCTTTTTACTCCTAGGTCTGTAACCATGACAAGGGGGCATCCTCTATGTCTAGAGGAAAGATTTCATCATCAGCATTGACGCGGGTTATTTACTGTACGAGCGGTAAGGCTGTGGAACTCTCTGCCACATGATGTTGTCATGGCCGATTCATTAAATAAGTTCAAGGGAGGCCTGGATGCTTTTCTTGAACAACATAATATTAAAAGTTATGGGCATTAGATTTCCGGTGATACGTTGATCCAGGGATTGTTCTGGTTGCTATTGGAGTCGGGGGGAGTTTTCTCCCTGTGGTGGGGCTATTGTTGTTTGCCTCATAGGGGTTTTTGCCTTCCCTGGATCAACACAGTAGGATTTCCCTAGGTTGAACCTGATGGACTTTTGTCTTCTTTCAACCTTATTTACTATGTTACTATGTTATAATGCACCTCAGCTGCTGCAGAACCTCATAATACATCTCAACTGCTGCAGAACCTCATAATACACCTCAACTGCTGCAGACCTCATTATACACCTCAGCTGCTGCAGAACCTCATAATACACTGCAACTGCTGCAGAACCTCATAATACACCTCAGCTGCTGCAGAACCTAATAATACACCGCAACTGCTGCAGAACCTCAAAATACACCTTAGCTGCTGCAGACTGACACTACATCTACTGACCCCATGCTTACTGGCTGACACCACACTCCCTGACCCCATGCTTACTAACTGACACCACACTCCCTGACCCCATGCTTACTGACTGACACCACACTTCCTGACTCCATGCTTACTGGCTGACACCACACTTCCCGTCCCCATGCTTACTGATTAACACAACATGTCCTGGCCCCATACTTACTGACTGACACTACACTTCCTGACCCCATGGAAAAGCTGGGTGACCTCCATCATACTAAGTTTAAGATGCTGGGAAAGCTGGGTGACCTCCAACTGGCAGTGATAGAGTTAACCACCGTTGACACGGATGGCAGAGCTTGCTGGGACATACCTGGAACAGGTGCCGGTACCTCACACACCATCCACCTATTACACTTCTTCCTTATCTTTACTCTGGCACTTTTCCCACCGATTGGAGGTTAGACCCAGTCACCCCTATATAATTGAGATACTTCCTGGTGGGAGGGCTTCTTTTTCTTTTGGACTTTTGTCTAGTGTATGGTGTAGGTGGAAGGTTATGCCCGCTGGAGGTACAGCCGTGCAGGAAGATCCGAATCTGATGAAGAGGCTGTGCCTTGAAACGCGTAATTCCTACAATAAAACTTTAATTTTACATCAAGCTTTGATTTTACATCAAGTACTACTACTCCCATCATTGAAGGAGTGATGTTTATCTGATGCCGTCAGCGCCACCAAAAGTCCCGGATCTTCCTGCACGGTTGTACCTCCAGCTGGCATAACCTTCCATTGATTCTCCACTGGGATCTCCTGGCCCGCGGACTGGCTGCAAGAGTCTCATTATCTGATTATGCGATCGGCGGTGTCGGGCTCGTAGCACGACCACCCCAGGTGAGCGGCTCCAAAGCCACCATTTCTATTTGAATGTCCAGTTTGCAGTAACACACAGTTTCATGGTGTAGGTGGAGTGAGACTGGGACTCAGCTACAGTTTTCTTCAGAGAGACTTTACAGATAAGGATGCACTGCTAACCCCAAAGGGGGGTAACTGTCACTTGGGTCAACCTTGTCTACACCTGAGATCCCTCTTAACCGCCAGGACAAACTGTTAAGTCAAAGGATTGATCCTCAGTAGGAGACAGGGCCTAAGCTGAAGTATCCTACTGGTACCTGTTTGATTTGGGTAATCTTGAGGAGTTAGCTTTGCCCAGTTGTTCACACCTGGAACTCGTGCTACCAAACCTGAGAGTCTCTGACCGTGAGTATGAGGATTTCTACAGAGCCACTAAAGTTACTCTCTACACTATCCTGGCAGAGTACTGCACTATCTAGGCAAGCCTATACCTTAAGCACGACTAATGCCTTTACCTGTACCTAGCAAGCTGTTAATTTTGCCAGCCTAGTTTGCACTGAAACCTCAAATAAAGTTGTTCATTGTTTAAGTGATGGGCTCATTTCTCTGCTGCACCTGCACCCACACCTTGTGCTATATTTTTCAAGGCCCAGTGCCAGTGTGTCCGGGGATGCGTAACGCCGCTCCTGGCCACTGTGACAAGTGCTCCAGTGAAAACACCAGAGCCCACCTGCTGTATACCTGCTCTCCTTCACTCTGCAGATTCTCAGCAAGACCCAGTGTTGATGTAATGGATGTCTGCACAATGTATAAATGTGGGTTTACTGTTACTTGGCCACTTTCTTCCAGAGACAGCACCACTCTTGTCTCCAGTTCAGGTGTGGTTTGCAATTAATCTCTGTTCACTTCAATGGAATTGAGTTACAAAACACCACCAAACTGGATAAAAGACTGGTGCTTTTTGTGTTACATGTGGAGAGTGTGGCTACCTTCTTTTAGCTTGCACTCCACCCACCCCTGGTGAGTATTTTAAACAGAGATTAGTAGACTTGTAGTCCAAAAGAGGCCACTGCAAGTATAAGGACCATGTCTTTGGGGTTCACCTTAACATGCTGAGATGGTACATTTTATTTTATTTTTTAACCCTTAGGCGACCCTGGACATACCTGTACGTCCAGGGCCGCCCACAGGTGTTCAGAGTGGGGCCGCGTAGCGGGCCGACCCACCCTCAGTGGGAAGACACCCCAGCCCCTCCATGACGTGACTCCATTAGAATCAATGAAACCCTATCATATCCCACTAAGAATGGGTTGGCCCGCCTCCAGTGCTTCAGCTTGGGCCTGGTGGTACAGTCACTTTAAGCACAAGGAGGAAGAAATGAAAATGCAAAAATTGAAGTTGGCCCGGTCATCTAAGGGTTAATAATGCTTTTATTTGTATAGCACACAGAATCTAAACTCACCTAGCTGTATGTTTTGTGTGTGGTAGGAAACCCACGCAAACACAGAGAGAACATACAAACTCTTTTGCAGATGTTGCCCTTGGTAGGATTTGAACCCAGGACTCCAGCGCTGAAAGGCTACAGTGCTAACCACTGAACCACTCTGTTGCCCCTTTTCTATTTTATAGGTTTTTATCGCATGTAAGACAGAGGGAGTAAATGTGGTGAGTCCTGACACTTGCAGGTTGCTGCAGAATTTTTTCTGTTTTTGTCGGTACGTCTCTTTATCCTCGGCAACATTTCTATGCAGTTCATGATTTCCTCCTTGGTCTGGTAAGACCGTTTGGAGCACTGGGGCACTATTAGTAGCACTGCTCTTGCCCCAATAGCGCTGATCAGCCCCCTGTCGGCCTGCCCCTTCTAATGATTATCAGTGGAGCGAGCTGGCTGGAGGGGGGGTGGATCGGTGCTATAGGGGGTGTGGCAGTGCTCCTAACAGTGCCCCAGTATGTAAGATGATGTACCATCATCCTCAGCTCTAACCTGCTGATAAGTCCCCTTTAAGAACAAACATAACAGAATCAATAGAAAGAGGAAATAGCCAGAAATACACTCTTTTCTCCCCTATGTCCAGACGTCTTTGGTCAAACAAAAAACATCTCTGATGCTGGGTTTTCTTTTGTTGCTAAAACAAGTGCTCCATGATTTGGAGATTGCCGTAGAAGAGTATGTTTAGCTGAATAAACTCATTTGGCCTCATGAAGTATAATATATATGGTACCTTTTACACATATCAATAATTGGACTATGGAAATAGGGGACGTGTTTTAATAATTTTATGATTTTTTTTTTTTAAATAATTCCTGATTACATTTGTAACAAACCTGATTTAAATGTAAAATATAAATGAAGAGATTTTGAGTGTAAAACGATCCATCCAGGGCATTCTGTGTTAATAACACCATTACTGCAGTAAGCCCAAAAATATAAACATAAATTTGTCTTGATATTTTTACTGTGCACTTTATGACTATACAGTATTTGGTATTAATTAAGATGAAGGAAACAAAAGCCGCCTTCTGTCTTAATACGAAATTTCATTATTTATATTTTTTGCCAGGTTCTTCACGTCATGTAGTAACACTGTATACTTTTTATTATTCCTTTGTATATGATTCATTAATATTATGATTTTTTTTTTATTAATACAATAAAACGGGGCAAAAAAATCAATGCACACGCCAAAACAATGCAGATTTGTCGCCTCTCATCACTACATTTCTTCCTAAGGCTTAAAGTGTAATTGTCAAACTTATTTATTTCTTTATTTTATTAGAAATATTGATGATTTTAAGCATGTTTTAAAAATACTTAATAAACCTACAAGAAAATTGCAGACAAACAGCCTCCCAATTCTAGATACCAGTTGCTATGTTGAATCCAACTTTAACTCTCTCAGATCTTCCTAGTCAGAGGGCGAGGGTCCAATCTTTCTATTTATACACCAATCCATCAGGTCCAAAGACCTGGGGACTAGAGCCACCTTAGGAGCCTGACTTAAGCTTAACTTTTATTGCTCCATTAAAATATAACCAAAATACAACAAAATATCTATGCTTCCTGGGGACGTTGGGTATTAGCAATAAAAACATGTTGAAGTGGCGATACCATTTATAATAATAAAATAAAAGTAATAAAAGCAAAGTTTTAAGTCAAACTCCTAAATGAGCTCTACTTGCCAGGTCTTCGGACCCGAAGGATTGGTGTATAAATATGTTGTATCCATACACATTAGCAGTTATAGGGTACACTGGATAGCATGGCTCCACTCTCCTTCCCTGCTCCTATTTCTCTCGAGCACTAAATAGCTATTAGATCCTGTACCCAATTTTGTGCAGCCTAATGATTTTCCTGTTGAAGATCAACCACTCTCCAACCACAAAATGTTGCTATGAATTAAATATTTCAAACATGGTGGAAGAAGTCTACATTATATTTGACTGTAATGTTTTAGGAAAATCTTAACCCTACCGCATCAGAAATGTCAAAAGTTTTTGATCGCAGACCAACTCTGATCAGGAGATATAACTGTGGAGAGAAAGCAGAGACAGAGAGAATGCAGAGACAGCATCACATGTTTCTCAAGGTCAGTGAGCTAGCTAGACCTTCTACAGAAAGGAACAACCAAGCCAAGGAAGGTCTCCAGTCAAAGAAACCACCCAAGCAAGGTATCTTTCCACAGTCAGCTGTTTCAGGGTATTTGCCCCTCATCAGTGTGGAGTAAGATTCTGGATAGTAGGAGCAAAGCCTAGTAAGTGCATTCAAAAGAATGATGGTTGACCTCAGGGAGATCAACCAAAACATTGCAAAGACATCAACACGTGTTTCTCAACGTCAGTGAAACTAGGACCATTGTCCCCTGAGAAATCAAATATCCAAAACTACTGCGGACACCATCACGTTTCTCAATGACAGTGAGCTACCAAGACCTTCTACTAGGAAGGAACAACAAAGCCAAAGAAGGTCTCCAGTCAAGAAGAGGAGAGTCATGGGAGAGGATCGCGCCATGCCATGCTATATCTTATGATTTGAGCAGGTCTTAGCAGTGACACCTGCTATGATCAATAACTTTTAACATGCATTATGATGTCAAAATTTATTTGTAGTGACAGGTAGGCTTTACGGGGAACATTTATGAAGGCTAGTGTCTTAAATTAGGCTTCGCTCCCAATTACCCCATCGGGTTCACCAAGAGGCCATGCCTCCTCCCCACACACCAATTAGGTGGACTTTCTCTGTGGTATACGTGTCACGGCCGCGGCGGCCCGTGCTCCGGGCCGCCACCGCAACCTCTCTCTGCCTCATGCAGCCGCCGGGATCCTTGTGCAGGGACCCGGCGCTGCTACCTGTTCGGCCCCGGGGGCGCCTTACCTCGCCCCGCTCCTGTCTCCGTCTGTGCCGGCCGGCGCGCGTGTCCCCGCCTCCTAGGGCGCGTGCACGCCGGCTGTCTCGGATTTAAAGGGCCAGTCCGCCCCTAATTGGAAGTTGCACTAATCACTCCCTATAAATTCCAGCACTGCCCCACTACAGGTGTTGGAGCCTCTGCATGCTTCCCATAGCATTTGGCCCAGCTCCCTGTTGTTCCTGACCTTAGTCCTTGTTCCTTGTTCCTGTCCGCAGTCCTTGTCCCTAGTCCCTGCCCGCTGCCTTCCCATTGTTCCTGAGTCCTGTCCGCCACCTGCGATCACGCCTACAGACCTCTGCCTACTGCTCCTGCCACGCCTCGCCTGCCGTCACTAGCAACCAAGCCAGGGGTAGCGACCTGGGGGTCGCCTGCTGCAGCAAGTCCATCCCGCCTTGCGGCGGGCTCTGGTGAAAACCAGCGCCCCCTTAGACTCCGCTCCCTGGTAAGGTTAGTGCCATCGCTAGTGACGGTTCAGTGGATCCACTACTCCAGGCGTTACAGTAGGCTCCAACCATGGATCCCGGCGAGGTGCCTGATCTCCGTGATGTAGCCAGAGTGGTCGCTCAACAGGCTCAACAAATCCAGCAACAGTCGCAGCAGATCCAGCAACTGACTGCCGCCTTACAGAAGCATACTACAGCTCAGCGCTCACCACCTCCTGCAGCCTCTTCGAGACTTCGACTGGCTCTCCCGAGTAAATATGGAGGCGATCCCAAGTTGTGCAGAGGATTCATGACTCAATGCACCATGCATATTGAACTGTTAAATAGTCAGTTTCCCACCGAGCGCTCTAAAGTGGCTTTCATCATTAGCCTATTGGAGGGTAGAGCTTTGGCCTGGGCCACGCCGCTGTGAGACCGAGATGATCCTGTTGCTGCCAATCTCCGAACCTTTCTGGCCAAGTTTCGCTCCATCTTTGAGGAACCTGCCCGTGCTTCTTCAGCTGAGACTGCTCTCCTCAACCTCTCTCAAGGGAGCTCCTCTGTTGGTGCCTACGCCATCCAGTTCCGCACCCTGGCAGCTGAATTAGACTGGACTGAGGCCGCTCTAATAGCCACCTTCAAGAAGGGCCTATCCAGTCGGGTGAAAGACGTGCTCTCCGCCCACGACCTCCCTACATCTCTGAACGATCTAATCCTACTGGCTACCAGAGTCGACAACCGATTTTCCGAGAGAGAGGAGGAGGTCTGGCAAGAACGGCGACTAAGCCTGCCTCGTCGCCATCACCGCCTAGCACCGGTTTTCCAGAATTCTGTTGTACCCCAGTCGACTCCTGAGGTTCCAATGCAAGTAGAACGAGTTCGCCTGACTCCTCAAGAGAGGGCTCGCCGACTAGAGCTAAATCTCTGTCTCTTTTGCGGTGGCTCTGATCACTTCCGGCAGAGATGTCCCCAACGTCCTCAGTGTCCGGGAAAAGCTCGCATCTAGGTCCGGTAGGAGAGGCCTCCCTAGGTGTGAATGCCACCTCTCCAAGATTGTCTATGCCAGTTTCCATCCAGACACCCTCAGGACAAATTCACCAGACTACTGCCTTCATCGACTCCGGGTCTGCGGGCAGTTTCATTGCAGCTACCTTGGTCCAACGATGGCAGCTACCCGTGATCCAGCTAGCCCAATCCCTGTCTATCTCCTCGGTCACGGGCGAGACTCTTGCTGAAGCTGTGCTCTACCAGACTGCACCTCTAGTCCTCCAGGTGGGCGCTTTACATCAGGAGAAGATCGCCATTCCTCTTCCGACATTCTGCTGGGTCTACCTTGGCTGCAATTACATACCCCTAAGCTAGACTGGAGAACCGGGGAGATTCTCAGTTGGGGTCTGGACTGTCCTAACCGGTGTGTGAAGCTTCCTCAGCCCAAGTGCTCTGTGACGTCACCTGACTCCGTCAAGCCTCTACCCGGCCTACCGGCAGAATACCAAGACTTGGCTGACGTCTTTTCTGCCAAAGAGGTGGACTCTCTACCCCCTCACAGGACATATGATTGTCCCATAGACCTCCTTCCTGGAACTTCTCCTCCACGAGGTTGGGTGTACCCTCTCTCCATGCCCGAGACTGAGGCCATGTCTTCCTACATCCGGGAGAACCTACAGAAGGGTTTCATTCGCAAATCCACGTCCCCTGCTGGCGCGGAATTCTTCTTTGTGCAGAAGAAGGACGGTTCTCTTCGCCCATGCATAGACTACAGGGGCCTAAATAAGGTAACAGTCAAGAACCGTTATCCTCTTCCACTTATCCCTGAACTATTCGACCGTCTCCGTGGAGCCATGATCTTCTCTAAGCTGGACCTCAGGGGAGCGTACAATTTAATCCGTATTCGTGAAGGAGACGAATGGAAGACCGCTTTTAACACCAGAGATGGGCACTATGAATACCTGGTCATGCCATTCGGCCTATGCAATGCCCCAGCGGTTTTCCAGGAATTCGTTAACAACATCTTCTGAGACCTCCTCTATGTCTGCGTCATTGTCTATCTTGACGACATTTTGGTCTTCTCCCCTGACCAGCAGACTCACGTGACACAAGTACGTCAGGTCCTACAAAGACTACGGGCCAATCATTTGTACGCCAAGCTAGAGAAGTGCGTTTTCCATCAGCGCAGTCTTCCTTTTCTTGGGTATATCGTCTCCGACCAGGGTCTACAAATGGATCCGGCCAAGCTCTCAGCTTTTCTCCAGTGGCCAAGTCCTGTGGGACTCAGAGCTATCCAACGCCTCCTAGGATTTGCCAACTACTATCGGCAGTTCATCCCACACTTCTCTACCCTGGTCGCACCCATCGTGGCTCTCACTGAGAAGAAGGCGGATCCCAGGCATTGGCCACCTGAGGCCGAGCAAGCCTTCACTAGCCTAAAGTCAGCCTTTGCTTCTGCTCCTGCGCTAGTTCGCTCGGATGCCACCAAGCCGTTTTCACTTGAGGTCGACGCATCTTCAGTAGGCGCTGGAGCCGTCCTCTCGCAAAGGGACGCATCAGGCAAAACCCGAACCTGTGGGTTCTTCTCAAAAACTTTCTCCCCTGCCGAGAGGAACTATACTATTGGTGACCGAGAACTCTTGGCGATTAAGTTGGCACTGGAGGAGTGGCGTCATCTCCTAGAGGGGGCTAGGCATCCGGTAAATATCTACACGGACCACAAGAATCTTCTCTACCTCCAATCGGCCCAACGTCTCAATCCCCGGCAGGCCAGGTGGTCGCTTTTCTTTTCACGTTTCAACTTCGTTATCCATTTCCGTCCGGCTGAGAAGAACGTGAAAGCCGATGCTCTCTCCCAGGCATCTGACGTCGTGGGACAAGAGGACTCTCCTCGCCACATTATACCTCCCGATCACCTAGTGCCAGTCGCCACATCCACTCTTCAAAGATTGCCTCCCGGTAAGACCTATGTGCGTCCTGCTCTTCGAAGATGGATCTTGAAATGGGGTCATTCCTCTATGGTGGCCGGGCATCCGGGAGTTCTGAAGACCGGGCAACTGATCTCCCACCACTACTGGTGGCCTAGCCTACTCCAAGATGTCAAGGACTTTGTGGCTTCCTGTACCATTTGTGCCAGAAACAAGTCCTCCCGTCAAAAACCTGCCGGCCTACTTCAGCCCTTGCCAGTTCCAGACTGCCCCTGGTGCCATATAGGCATGAACTTTGTCACAGACTTGCCTCCATCTGCGGGTAACACTGTCATTTGGGTTGTTACTGACCGCTTCTCCAAGATGTCCCATTTCGTGGGTCTTCCTGGACTACCATCAGCTCCTCGCCTGGCCCAGCTGTTCTTTCAGCATATCTTCCGCCTACATGGTCTTTCTCTTCATATAGTGTCTGACAGAGGCTCACAATTCATCTCCAGATTCTGGCGTGCTCTCTGCTCTCAACTCCAAGTGAAGCTGGACTTCTCATCGGCCTATCATCCCCAGACCAATGGGCAAGTGGAAAGGGTCAATCAGGTCCTTGGCAATTATCTTCGACACTTCGTCTCCACTCGCCAGGACAACTGGTCCAGTCTGCTTCCATTGGCGGAGTTCTCCTACAACCATCTGGACTCGAGTTCCACAGGCAAGTCACCCTTCTATGTGGTCTATGGGCATCACCCTCGTCCCCCTCTGCCTCTCTCTCCATCCTCTGAGGTCCCAGCCGTGGAGGAATTGTTATCTGACCTGCAGTTGATCTGGGAACAGACTCGACAATCTTTGCTGAAGGCATCTGACCGCATGAAGGACCAGGCGGATAAGAGAAGAAGACCTGCCACGAATTTTCTCCCAGGTGACAAAGTCTGTCTCTCGGCCAAATATGTCCGACTCAAGATTCCCAGCTACAAGTTGGGTCCTCGATTCCTCGGTCCTTTCTCGGTGCTAAAACGCATCAACCCTGTCACCTACAAACTCCGCCTACCCCCTACTATGCGGATTCCAAACGCCTTCCATGTTTCCCTCTTAAAGCCAGTGGTCCTCAACCGGTTCTCCAATGAGTCTTCGTTCACTGCTCCTCAAGCCGTCTCTGACGACGTCTACATTGTTAAAGACATTCTGGCCATGAAAACTGTCAGAGGGAGACGGTTCTTCCTAGTGGACTGGAGACGATTTGGTCCTGAGGAGAGGTCCTGGGAACCCGAGACTAACATCCTGGACCAAGATCTCATCAAGAGGTTCCTGCAGGCAAGAAAGAGGGGGAGGCCAAAGGGGGGGTACTGTAACAGCCGCGGTGGCGTCTTGTGCTCCGGGCCGCCGCCGCGACCTCTCTCTGCCCCATGCAGCCGCCGGGGTCCTTGTGCAGGGACCCGGCGCTGCTACCTGTTCGGCCCCGGGGGGCGCTTTACCTCGCCCTGCTCCTGTCTCCGTCTGTGCCGGCCGGCGCGCGCGTCCCCGCCTCCTAGGGCGCGCGCACGCCGGCTGTCTCAGATTTAAAGGGCTAGTCCGCCCCTAATTGGAAGTTGCACTAATCACTCCCTATAAATTCCAGCACTGCCCCACTACAGGTGTTGGAGCCTCTGCATGCTTCCCATAGCGTTTGGCCCAGCTCCCTGTTGTTCCTGACCTTAGTCCTTGTTCCTTGTTCCTGTCCGCAGTCCTTTGCCCTAGTCCCTGCCTGCTGCCTTCCCATTGTTCCTGAGTCCTGTCCACCACCTGCGATCACGCCTACAGACCTCTGCCTGCACTATCTCCTACCTACTGCTCCTGCCACGCCTCGCCTGCCGTCACTAGCAAACAAGCCAGGGGTAGCGACCTGGGGGTCGCCTGCCGCAGCAAGTCCATCCCGCCTTGCGGCGGGCTCTGGTGAAAACCAGCGGCCCCTTAGACTCCGCTCCCTGGTGAGGTCAGTGCCATCGCTAGTGACGGTTCAGTGGATCCACTACTCCAGGCGTTACAATACGCCACTCGCTGAGGTTTCATAAATCTCCCCCTAAATATTCAAGAGAGAAGAAATAAGGACCTACTGTATGGGCACTGGCAAGAATAATCCAAGGTTCTATGATAATTTTTTTTTAATCAAATGCACTGCGCTGAAGATTCTAAGTGAAAGTTAAATGTTGGTTAAAGGGGTATTCCAGGGAAAATCTATAAATTAGCAATGGAAAGGGTTAACCAAGGTTAACCCTTTCCTAATATACTTACCTGTCCGTTTTTGGCCCCCCAAGGAGATCTCCGGTCCGGTCACGTGATGGTCCGGGCTGCAACTCGCGGATCCTCTTCTTCCGGTTCGGTGACGTCACCATAGCGGGCCGGCGTCGGCTCTCCTATTAGCAGCAGAGAGAAGGAGGAAAAAAAGAGGCAAGAGGCAGCGCCTCGTGTGATACCGTAAGGAGTGGTGTCGTGGGCGAAGGATAGTGATTAAAGGCTCACCTTTTCGCCCCTTGGGCTTTGTGCATATCACCCCTTGTGTGGGGTATTCGATGGTTTTTTGGACGGTGATACTGTATTCTTTGCCGGAGCTGCAAGCTAGTCCTAGGATAGGTTCACCGGGATACTCCCAAAGAAAATGGGGCCCGTGGGAAGAATGCAAGTGGAGGAGGAAAAATACCAAAAAGTCCTTTTGGGGACCAGCGCTGTTCCGGAGAATTCACAGCCACGATGCAGATGTAGGAAAAGTGGAGTTTATTGCAAAAGCACAGGTATTACGCGTTTCAGAAGACACAGCTTCCTTCATCAGAAAAAGTGCATACAGATAAGAGACAAACAATGCGGTTTATAAAGGGTACATAGTATCAAAAAAACAGTCAGAAAAGGCGCCAGGACTGCCCACATAGGTTGCTGGGCGGCGCTATCAGAGACATGTAAACAACCACATGATTCAGACTAGGATCGATGTTGGTTTGATAGCTTGTATCTATCAAAAGGGGTATATAGTGTGCAGAGCGTACGTGGTTCTGTTAGGGGGAATGCCGATCGCTGCAAGCGATCGCTGCGGTTGCCGGCAGAGAAAAGAAAAGTGTTATGTAGCTCAGGCCGCCGGAGCCAGACCCGGTCACGTGGGGACGCGCGGGCCAATCGGATTGGAGGTGTGGTGCCGCTGGGCCAATGGGAGAGCGGCAGTGACACAGGAGTAGCCGGCAGCAGGAGTGATAATGGGTGACTCGGAGCGCCGGAGCTGGACCCGATCACGTGGGGACGTGCGGGCCAATCGGAGTGGAGGTGTGGCGCTGTTGGGCCAATGAGCGAGCGGCAAACTCACTGGAGGTATTTGGTCAGGACTCGCATACAGCTGTCATACTGTGCGGTGTAGGATGAAGACTTGAGTCGTTCCTTATGTGTTACGGTAAGGGAATCGCTCGATTGACATATTACGTTGGGGGAGAAGGAGTTTGGGACATGGCTGACAGATATTATAAGAAAGACTGTGTGCACATAGTGACAATCCTAATATAACTAGGTGTGTAAGTAAGTAAATAGATGCGCAGATAGGAAAATGTATGGGATAACTGATTTTACAGGAAACATATAAAGTGAATGATGTATATGGGTAAAATCACATACAAATTAAAATACATATTAAAATACATATAGTTTATGTATAGAGTAAACTATATAGAGACATTAATGGGCAAGCATGTCAGTGAGGAACAGAGAAAAATGAAGGACAATAGTAATAATGATAGATTCGGATGAACATAATAAAAAAATGAACATAATAAAAAAATATATACATATATATATATGCAAAGATGTACATAAGGTAGTTATGAAGGATATAAATATGGTGGTAATGAAGGATGTGAATGATGATGGGCTGGGGTGTATCGGGGGGGGGGGGGGGGGGTTTAGGTTTGGTGGGAGCTCGTATGGTTGAGAGAATAAAGAAAGGGACGAAGCTAGTAGACATTCTCAATATATTCGTTAAGCCCTTTTGGTACTAAGGTTTTCAGTTTGTAGATCCAAAAGTTCTCTCTCTTGCGCAGCGATTGGAAACGCTGGCCGCCCACAGGGATTTGTTCGATTGGTGTAATGCGGAAGGGGCTGAAGCTTGATTTGGTGCATTCGGTCGCATGTCTAGACACACTATGTAGGATGAAACCTTTTTCCACGTTTGCTCTGTGTTGGTTCATCCTGGTGCGGAGGTTTCGAGTGGTACGACCAACGTATTGTACCCCACAGCCACATTCCAGTAGATAGATGACGTATGAGGACCCACAGTTGAGAAAGGACTTAATGGGAAAGGTTTCACCTGTAGTACGGGACTTGAAATGTGTGGTTCTATTGGTGATATTCTGGCAGCATTTGCAAGTTTTTGTTCCGCATCTGTAGCTGCCCAGTAGCGGGGGTAGGAAAGAGCTGGTGGAGTTTCCATTTGAGTTGGTAGGTTTGATTTTCCTCAATTTGCTAGGGGCGAGGATATTTTTAAGGGAACATGCTCTTCTATAAGTAACCAGAGGTCTCTGTGGTACTGTGTCACAGAGAAACGGATCCTGTCTGAGGATATTCCAATGTTGGTTTAGGATATTCCTGATGGCTTTATGGTCTGAGGTGTAGGTGGTGATAAAATTAAGGCCAAACTCTGACAGGTTGTCCTTAGGTTTGCCTGGCTGGAGGCATTCTCTCTGGCTTAGAGTCTCGGCTCTTAGAGCTGACTGTTTGACTAGAGATGATGGATATTTCTTGGCCAGGAATCTTTTAGTCAGAACCTTACTTTGACGTTTATAGTCGATTGTGTGTGAGCAGTTGCGTCGGATGCGTCTGAATTGCCCGAAAGGAATGTTCGTAATCCATTTTTTGTAGTGAGCACTATGGAAATGTAGATAACTATTGCTATCGACGGTTTTGAAAAAAGTCTTGGTTAGGATATTTCCATTTTCGTGGAACACGACAATATCCAGGAATTCTGCGTGGTTTGGGAAAATGTTATGAGTGAAGTCCAAGCCCCAGGTATTGGTGTTGAGGTCCTGAAGAAACTGACTGAGCTCCTGGCTTGTTCCGCTCCAGATGATGAAGATGTCATCGATGTATCTCAGATATGTGATGCATTTGCAGAAGAGGGGGTGCTTGTAGATAATTTGTAGCTCAAAGAGGCCAACGAAGAGATTAGCGAAGCTAGGTGCGAATTTACTGCCCATAGCGGTCCCGCATTGCTGTTTGAAGATGCAATCGTTAAATTGGAAAGCATTGTGTTTTAATATGAAGGCGATGCTTTCCAGAAGGAAATCCGCTTGTAAGCTTGGCATTTCTGTGTCTCTATGAAGGAAATGGGAGGTGGCGTTGATGCCCAGATCGTGGTCAATCACAGTATAGAGGGAAGAGATGTCCATGGTGAGGAAGGTGTAGTGGTTCTCCCATGGAATAGCTGTGATAATGTCAATGAAATGTGCTGTATCTCTGGTAGAGGATGTTAGAGATCTCACATGTTTTTGTAAATGTGTGTCCACATAATGTGAGAGATTGCTTGTTAGAGAGTTGATCCCAGAGATGATGGGTCTACCCGGGGGTTTTTGAAGGTTTTTGTGAACCTTAGGCAGATAGTAGAAGAGAGACATGGATGGTTCGGTAATGGTAAGATAGTTGAATTCTTGTTTGCTGAGGATTCCCGAGGCATGGCCTTTAGTAATAAGCTGATGGTACTCGGTTTGGTAGACTGTTTTTTTGATACTATGTACCCTTTATAAACCGCATTGTTTGTCTCTTATCTGTATGCACTTTTTCTGATGAAGGAAGCTGTGTCTTCTGAAACGCGTAATACCTGTGCTTTTGCAATAAACTCCACTTTTCCTACATCTGCATCGTGGCTGTGAATTCTCCGGAACAGCGCTGGTCCCCAAAAGGACTTTTTGGTATTTTTCCTCCTCCACTTGCACTATTAGCAGCAGAGCACTAAACCCTGACTGGCTTGGTAGCGTGTAGCCAATCAGGGTTCAGTGCTCTGTGTCCCTGCTGTACCAAGTTAGCCGGGTGCTGATGTCCCCGGCCCCCCTCCTTCATGTATTATCACCCCGATCTCTCCCCCGGCCCTCTGTATAATTACCCCGATCTCTCCCCCGGCCCTCTGTATAGTTACCCCGATCTCTCCCCCGGCCCTCTGTATAATTACCCCGATCTCTCCCCCGGCCCCCCTCCTCCTTCAAAGATCGATCAGCCCCCGGTGTAACTGCTGCCTGCGCTGGCCTGTACTCAGCTGACAGGCGCTGTGTACGAAGCAAGGAAGAAATCTCTCCTGCACTCACTTACACAGCGCCTGTCAGCTGAGTACAGGTGCGGAGATCGAGGCCAGCGCAGGCAGCAGTTATACCGGGGGCTGAGCGATCTTTGAATAGGACTGTATACACAGGAAGGAGGGGGGCCGGGGGAGAGATCGGGGTAATTATACAGAGGGCCGGGGGAGAGATCGGGGTAATTATACAGATGGCCGGGGGAGAGATCGGGGTAATTATACAGAGGGCCGGGGGAGAGATCGGGGTAATTATACAGAGGGCCGGGGGAGAGATCGGGGTAATTATACAGAGGGCCGGGGGAGAGATCGGGGTGATAATACATGAAGGAGGGGGGCCAGGGACATCAGCACCCGGCTAACTTGGTACAGCAGGGACACAGAGCACTGAACCCTGATTGGCTACACGCTACCAAGCCAGTCAGGGTTTAGTGCTCTGCTGCTAATAGGAGAGCCGACGCCGGCCCGCTATGGTGACGTCACCGAACCGGAAGAAGAGGATCCGCGAGTTGCAGCCCGGACCATCACGTGACCGGACCGGAGATCTCCTTGGGGGGCCAAAAACGGACAGGTAAGTATATTAGGAAAGGGTTAACCTTGGTTAACCCTTTCCATTGCTAATTTATAGATTTTCCCTGGAATACCCCTTTAAGTACTGGACTCTGTGCTTATTATTATCAGCTGTCAATGCACCTACACCAACACACTTGTGCAAACCTTATAAAACCCAGTGGCAATATGTCTGTGGGTGAATATCATCACTCCTGTCCCCCGTGCCAGGTGCCCAAATAAAACACCAACAAGCCCACTGCTGTTACCCCATAGCAATCCAGGGACATGGCATTCATACCATACTTTCTTACAGCCAGTCTCTCGGTTGGATGGTCAACCAAGAGAAACCCCATCTTTATCGAACTAGGGTAAAGTAGTTACTGTTGGCTATCGGGATGCTGTCCATGTCTCTTTAACCAGAAAAACAACTTAAGATCTCATATGCTGTCAGAGGTCTGAAAACCCAAGCTACTGACTCTTTCTCAACTAAATGAGATGTTCAGTCTGATGACTTTAGGCAGCAATGCTGCCAAGTGGCAATATGATGACATTTATGATGAATGTATCTTACACTATGGAGGTACAGTACCCTTTACCCTTCTGATAGAAGTCAAATTGATCTTTACTCAAGCAGATGCCTTCCTTCAGCATCTGTTAAGGTGGCCATACACCTGGCGGGATATTGATCATTAGGCTGTCAGTTATGTCTCTCGTCTGGCCTCCATCCTCCCCATACACATGAATTTATGGTACGGCTGAGCATTCCTGTGTTCTCTTTGGGGAGGGGAGTGGTAAGCTGCAGCCAGACTACTCTGATTTTAGCTTATTTCTTCCAGAACAAAGAGGTCAGGCAGTAATTTCCCATCACACCCGAACCTGACATCATCTAATGTAGAACGATTTGGAAAACCCCATACCGACGGCCTAACCTGCTGAGAGCTGACAAAAGTAAAAGGTGTATGGGAACACACAGTACCTTACATGCTTGTACCTTCAGATAGCTGCTTTTAATCCAAGATCTGTCCTGAGGTCCGTTGGGCAGTGATGAAGTTATTGTTCTAAAAACAACTTTTAAACTTGCAGCCCGTGCCAAGCGGGAGTGTGCCCTAACTTTGCACCACCCCTCCGTCCCTCCTCCCCAACCTCTTCATCATTAGGAATGCCACTGGAACATTTTCTTCATGCTGAAGATTGCATAGGTGTCCTAACGATCCAGCCCATGTGCCGGGCTGACACAGGTGGGGAATAGGAGGCAATCTGCCTGGAGCATTCCTAATGATGGGGAGGGTGGGGAGGAGGCACGGAGGGCTGGTGCAAAGTTAGGGCACAGATACTCCCGTTTGGCAAAGGCTGCAAGTTTAAAAGTAGTTTTTTAGGACAATAACTGCATCACCTGCTGAACGGACTCCAGGACAGATCTTGGATTAAAAGCAGCTATCTGAAGGTACAAGTGGTTTGGGGGGGGGGGTCTGATTGTGGGTACAGAGTTGCTTTAAGGAAGTTCAAACATTGAAGGAAGTTCCAACCCCATTGGCAGAAATTCACAATCTGCCCCTCTAGGGGAATGGCATCAGATCAGATGATCTTCCAACAGATCAGAGACATCTGAGTTCCTAGTGATCACTTGTACTTGCTATATCCCTATTGTTGTTGCTGCAGATTTAGAAAATGATGGGAAGTTTAATTTTTACTCACCGGAAATACTTTTTCGATTAGTTATTTGGGAAGGGGGGGGGGGGGAGCGCACAGGGGGAATTTATCACACAGCCTATGCATGCTCCATTTCAGACATCCAATCAATAAATTAAGAAAAATGATTAATGTCTAGATATGGACTGTAACCAGAATCAATGAGCATCTACTGTATAGCCGGCAGATTAGAAAATCACTAGAGTCCCGGTAGAACCTCTTATCCTTTGTCCAGTCTTCATGATTAACACTTATATAGATGGATTTCCCATGAACGCATATTAAACAAAGCACTTTCTTTTTTTTTTAAATTTTATCAGAAATAAGTCTTGGCTGGATAGATTAGCATGGTATAAGATAGGTATTAGCATGTAAGGAAGAGAGTAGATAATTCCAGAAGTGATGGTTACCCTCCTAACTGTAAATCCAACCCCGGCCAAATGTGGTCACTGGTGATATGTAAGCTTTCTTTTTTTCCCATTGTTTTCTATCTTCAATGCTTTTGTAGTTGCCTCTTTTCATGATGGATGAAATGAGTGTAGTCTGTGAACCCTGAATGCACTTCCAGCCACAATTAAATGCAGCTTATCAGCAGCTCTCTGTTGGTAAACTGGAATTTATGGCTCCTGGTAATTAATGGAGGAAGTGGGTGAGCAGTGCATTCATTTCCAGCTATCAGCCTCGCCTCTTGTTTCTCTACAATGCCGGGTCCATTAATAAATAAATCTTATGCCTCAGTACATGGTGATTAGTCATACAGTATGTACTGGAAGGAAGCATATGCTGCAAATCGCCGACTTTTAATACAATATGGGCAATCCACTAATTCATTTATTAACACATAGGAAAGGGTATGCGAAGGCTGTGAAATACATTTTACAGATATAGAAGAGGAACCAAGAAAAAAATAACCTATTTCAGTAAATCTTTACAAGAAATAGTCATCACAGTTTATTGATAAATATACATATGAGAAGGTATGAGATATTAAGGAGGATAATCTGTATTAATATATTACGGAGCCAACACATTCCACAATGATCTACAACTAGGGGAAAAAAAACCACAAAGTAACAAAAAGGTCAAAACACATGAACAAACGATGAAAAAAAGAGCAACCAATCACAGCTCAGCTTTCATTTCTCAGAATGGGCCTAAGATGTGCTTCTTGACAAATCTGGACCATTGTCCATAGACATACCATAGACACACAAAGACACACACACTTTACACGTGCATGTTAGACAAAATGTGTACAGTACACATGTGTACACCCCTAGTCGACCCATGACATACAGATACGGCATGGGCGCTGTGCCTGAAACACCCATTTTGTACCTGTACGCTATTATTTGCTATGTAGCTATGAAGTGAGCTCGGAAGCCAGGATTGATGATTTTTTTATTCATTTTTTATTCATTACGGAAGTCAATAGAAAAACGTATCAAAACAGATTTACAAAAGTGCATCTGTTTTTCCATTCCATTCCGCAAAAACGGATAAAAAGAACGGATTGCAAAAACGTGGTGTGAACCCAGCATAGTGGAGAACATTAGGGGGTGCCAACAGCTGCTCACCTCACATAGCAGCTGTTGGCGCCCCCTTAATGTTCTCCCTGAGGGGGTGTGCACACAAAGGAATCTCCGCGTATAACCCCTGGCGTATTCCGCCGAAAGAAATGACATGTCAATTCTTTCGGTGGAATGCGGAAACCGCCCGTGCATAGAATAGCGTTTATGGCACGGGCGGAGATGCGCGCCACCGCATACGGGTATGAGCAACAGAATACGCTGTGGGTTATACGCTGGAATTCTGTAGTGTGCACGCACCCTTAGGCTGGGTTCACACCACATTTTTGCATTCCATTCTTTTTGTCGTGTTTTTTTTTTGCTGGAAGCAATAAGCTTTATCGAGGCTCATTCAAGGATGGTGAAGCCTGCTGCTATGTGCTCCTGCATCTAACCCACCGGAACTATAGCAGCTGTAGGAGGCCCCATAAGGGATGGAGGCCCTAAGCAATTACCCAGGTTGCCCTCCAGCCCTTAATGCTGACCCTGAATATTGTATACCTCTAAATAACAGCCAGTTACCAATTATTATTGGTATACAAGGAGCAAATAAACCCAATATTATCACTACACAACTGATAATAATACAGCCACATCATAACCACATATTACCACCGCACAGTGACTGAATAGTGTCTTTATATTGTTACTTAATAAAAAGGACGGTATGCAATCCAATAAAATACACATTTGATACAGACCAATATCCTCCCATATGATGCCTATATACCAGCTCTACAGGCCATATAAGTGATGGCAGTTACGTCCAGCAACCCACAGATGATGTTTTCTTAGATCTGAGTCTTTTGCTTTCCATGTCCTTCTCCACTTGGTCCAAACAGTCATGAAATGTGATAGGGTATCCTAATACAATTAACTATAACTATTAACTAAGACTTCTAAATTTTTACCACTGTGAGCCAATTCGTGAAGACCCCTTTCAGTAGAGTGAACCTTACCTGGACCTATCCTGTGCTGCAGGAGACTATGTTCCTGTATAGGCTTGCAAAGAAACTATACGTAAAATATTGTTCCTGTTTGGGCCAACTACTGGCCTACCAAACTGTGGTGCATTTTTGCATCTGGCATTATAATAATAATAATAATAATAATAATAATAGTATCTATATTCTTTACTGTAAGAGCAGTAAGACTATGGAGCTCTCTATATTCTTTACTGTAAGAGCAGTAAGACTAAGGAGCTCTCCATTCTTTACTGTAAGATCAGTGAGACTATGGCGCTTTCTACATTCTTTACTGTAAGAGCCGTGAGACTATGGAACTCTCTGCCACATGATGCTGTCATGGATGATTCATTATATAAGAAAAGGGGAGGCCTGGATGCTTCTCTATAAATATAATAATACAAGTTATAGGCACTAGATTACATGTGATAGGACGCTGATCCAGGGATTATTCTGATCGCCGTATTGGAGTTGGGAAGGAAATTTCTCCCTGTGATGGGGAAATTGGCATCTGACTCATAAGGGTTTTTGCCTTCTTCTGGATCAACACAGTAGAGTTTCTGTAGATTGAACTGGATGAATTCTTGTCTTTTTTCCGCCCTTCTATGAAAGAAGAATTCTTCAGTTTGATTTGTCAACATAAATGGTCATTGAAACATTTATTTAGGATATTTCTAATCTAAATATAGTCTGACATTGATTGAAGTACTGATCTGCCCCTAACCTAAAACTGCATCTCCACCTGATGTCCGCAATGCCATAGGCAGGTCAGGCTTCGGCTCGGCTATATGTAAATGAGAACAGGATGGGACAATATTAATGGGCTTAGGTAAAAAATATATAAATCCTGCAGTAAAATAAAGAAAGGGTTTCCCTATCTTTTTGTATTGTAAAACAATCCATCACCACAATGTATGCACAGGAAGAAATTACAAATTCTTTCATATTTATGACATGTTGACCTGGTATTGGACTGTACAGTATTTCACTGGTAATTATTCTAGAAATGTCCTGGTGAAACCAATCTAGCTAGAAAGCACTGTGGACTCTTAGTTTTATATAAATAGTTCGCTATGCATTTATCACAATAGGAACAGTAATCTAGAAGCAATAAATATATATATTCTAAACCAACACTTTTAAAGGGCATCTCTAGCAAAATTTTTCTTTTCTTTCAAGTCATCTGGTATTAGAAAGTGACAGAGATTTGTAATTTACTTCTGTTAAAAAAATCTCAAGTCTTCTAGTACTTATCAGCTTCTGTATGTAATAGACATACACATAGATATGCAGGACATACAGTAGCTGATAAGAACTAGAAGACTTGAGATTGTTTAATAGAAGTAAATTACAAGTCTCTGGCACTTTCTGACACCAGTTGATTTGAAAGAAAAATAATGTTGCCCTTTAAATATAGCTTACTTTGTGTGTGTAAATGTTAGAGATTAGCGAGTAGTAAAATATTCGAAAAGCTTGAAATTCAGTTCGAAAAGACTGCAATGTTCAACTATTCGATTGAATATCATAGTCTATGGGAGAAAAATGCTTGTTTCTTGGTGACCTCCACATGGTCGAATTTAGGATTCCAAGTCCACAACAACACCTCAGAAATTGAACCACACACCTCTGGAATGGATCTGGGACAGCAGGGGAAGCATGTCTGGGTGCATCTAACATGCCCAAGTCCCAGTATTACGCCACTATCACAGCCTCTCAACAATACACTCCAAACACAATATATGTGGCAGGTGCCAGGGGTTTACAGCTGTCAATGAGGCGCAGAGCGCATAAAAAGACTACAATACTTATTATTTATATTATAATATAAATTTTTTTGGTTCAACTATGCCTACACAGACGTATATACTATATCTCAACATATGCGTGTGCCAACAGGCAACAGGTGCCAGGCGTTTTACTGCTTTTAATGAGGTGCAGAGGGCAATCAACTACTGCAACAATTACTAACTAAGACAAAATAGTCCGACACAAGTCTATACAAGATAGTTATAAGCTGCGTGACTGCCTGTCTGTGTCACTATCTGATATGCAGCTAGACAGTGTATGCACTCTTAAAGGAGAAGTCTTTAAGTCCTTAATTTTTTATTAAAAGATTGTACTGCCCCCCAAGAGTTATACAAATGACCAATAAACATTTATTACAGGAAATGCACTTATTACTTTCCCCTGCACTCACTAATGCATCAAGTCTTCACTTCTTGGATAAAATGGTGATGTCACGACCAGGGCCGTATTAACAGCTACTGCTGCCCTAGGCACTAAACCTGAAGACGCCCCATCTTCACTCACCAAGCTTATGTAGCAGTAGTTAATGTAGTTTATGAACATATTGATATCTGATTAGTCTTACCACCATACCCCCCCCCCCCCCCCTCGAAAAGACACTAGATTTACTGGCTAGTCTGAATGGCAGGAGAGTGACTAAAAAAATAAAAACAGTTGTTTCCATCCCCCTGCTCCCTGGTGCTGCCCCCCTGCAGGGTGCTGCCCTAGGCACCGGACCATGGGTGGCTAGTGGTAAATGCGGCCCTGGTCACTACCCGACTCCCAGAGCTGTACGCAGGGGGACACTGAGCATCCCTCTGCCATCATTCTCTCCAGCTACTGTGTAGTAGCCCTGATAAGGGCTTATATGGTCTCTCCTGCCTACAATCTTCTAAGATCCTCACTGTCCCTATTTCAAAATCTATTCACTCAACTACCTGCAACACGTACAGTGAAGGAGGAAGTAGATACACTGCAGCCTATTCTTCTTTTCTTCACAGTGAGCAGCAGTTGCTTGCCTGTCTGTAAGAATAAGCTGATGTGTCAGTAGCCAGTTAATTTGCTGATTATCCGCAGATAAATTCTGTGCTGTGTATAGTTGTAGCCCTAATAGGGGTTTTGGGGTCTTGCCTGCCTACAATCATCTAAATCTTCACTGTCCCTGCTTCAATCTCTTTCCCTGACTACCTTTAAGATGGCATCTGATGATGAACAGGACAAGTCAAGTTCTTATACTCTGGAGGTCACATGAGTAAGCCAACCAATGAATGTAGACGCTGTTCTTGCGATGACAGCGTGCTCCTAGGGCCTATCAGCCCTCCCCCTGCATAGTTAATGGCTAGAAAAAGGCACCAGGCAAAGAGGGAGGAAAAATAAATTTTTACTGCATTTTTAGTCGTATGCGAGATCCAAAACGAGTATTTCAAATAGTATAGTATTCAATTGAATAGCTACTCGATTGAGTACTACTCACCCATCTCTAGTAAATACACAATCCTAGCTTTACAATTAAAATGACTTTCAAGCTATCCATAGAAATCCTGTGGCATAACCTAGACCAGTTGGCTGGAGAAAGGAGTTGCTTCTATATGCAAGTGCAACAACCACTGGTGGGACAGTTTTGATGCAGTAACCTTACTCAATGTAGCATTACAAAAAGACATAGAAGTCGGCACTACCTAGTATGGCCTTGCTAGTCTATGATAGTCTATGCTAGTAGAAATGTGCATCAACATATAGTGTCTTGTGTAGTGGTGCTCTCACTAGAACATGCTGTTGATAAAAACCAGTTTGGTCGATACGCGTGCAGCGTTGATGTAATAAACATCCTTTGAAGCAGTTTACACAAGCGAGTGTCGGGATTTATTCTACTTCTATCTCACTAGAAACAGTCCATGCAATCAAAGTTGTAGATGTATCTATAGATCGTGGGCACTCACTATAAAGTAGACTTTCTTTATTGGGTTTTACAAAAATAATGTGGCAGGTAAAAATGACGCCAAACCCCTTTGCTATGACAGCTGTTTCATGCGCCTCTATGCGCTTCTTCAGAAAGGAGGGCAGGAATGCAGACAGAGCTTAGCAGGAATGCAGACAGAGCTTAGTGGTGGACAGGAATCTTAGGTGCAGGGGTCCTGCCACCTCCTGTTGCCTATTAAAAGATTAATGAGTTAACAAAAACACAAGCAGAGGACAACAGCAATGTGTGGGGTGTGTCCTGCTGACAGATATGTGTAGTGAGAATGCTAGATGTATTGTCGATAATATATGTTCATTGTATTTTAAATGTCAAAAAAATTCTATGATACCAGTCCTTTCTTCTGGGTGCCTTGCTTTCTCTGACCTTTCCCCATTGACCTGTCTGGCATGGGTGACCCCACCAGGAGTATTACTCCCACCAGCATAGTAGCTCATTGGATAACCAAGGTACTCAAGCTCCCTTACCACCTCAAGGTTAAGGCATTGTGAGGTAGCCCCTCCATCCTAACCCAATCACCCATTCCAACCCATAATTTACCTGTCCTTTGCAATAAGAAGGACCCTGCAGCACTTTCTCAAGCCTAGGCCTGCCCCAGCCGCCTAACGCAGACCCTCCCGTTGCACTTCCCAACCCAGGCCCGCCTCTGCCCCCTACTGAGGACCCTCCCAGCGCCCTTCCCAGCCCAGGCCCACCCTACCCCCTAATGCAGACCCTTCAAACACCCTTTCCAGCCCAGGCCCACCCAACCCCCTAATGTAGACCCTCCCAGCGCCCTTCCCAGCCCAGGCCCGCCCAGGGCTGGATTAGAGCAATCTATGAATAGTGGCCATATAACACTACAGGTTACTGGCTGCTGTTTTTTTTTAGATGACTGTTTGTTCTCACAGATGTCCATGGTCGCCATAACTAATATCATCTATATCCTGTACAGATCAGTCTTAGAAACATCAGCTAGTTACATGGCCCCCTATTATGACTTATTATGACCCATGATCAGTGTCCCTCTCACTATCCTGTGTGTGCTGTGTTCCAGTAAAACTCACTAGTAGATGTTCTGGGAGCTGTGCCGTCCACCATTAGAGTAGTATTATGTTTATATGGTTATTATGTTTTTTAATAGGACAGCATTAAAACAGCTGGACTGGATGGTAAGGGTGAAGAAAGAAAGAAGTTGCTGCTTATGCAAGATGCTGCTGTGGAAAAGGGTAAAGAGGGGACTGAGAGTAAGAAGAGGGCAAGAGTAACCATGTTACCTGCCAGGGGTCAGACCAACTATCTCCGCTGAGATCCGGCAGGAGACCACTAATCCTCTCGAATAATCAGTACAAGTGTAAAAAAACAATGCTTATATAAACCACAAGAAAATCCCATGTCTATATGTGATATATAGAATCACGCTCAGAGCAAACTGGGAACCGATCAATAGTAAAAAGCAAATTTATTTGTGGCAGTGCGTTTCAGCCCTCAATTACTGGAGGGCCTTTATCAAGCACTCAACACCATAATGACTAACAGTACTAAATAGTACAGACATATCAGGGTAACGAAAGCACTTCTGGGTCGGCGCCCAATAAAATACAACTTTCTAAAAGTATTACTCAGCCTTAATATACATCTTACGTTCCAGCAATAACGTAAAATCATAGGGGGAGATTTATCAAACATGGTGTAAAGTGAAACTGGCTCAGTTGCCCCTAGCAACCAATCAAATTCCACCTTTCATTTTCCAAAGAGTCTTTGAGGCATGAAAGGTGTAATCTGATTGGTTGCTAGGAGCAACTGAGCCAGTTTCACTTTACACCATGTTTGATAAATCTCCCCCATAGTTTTTATCTTACGATTGCATAGTTCACGTTGTTAGCCGGCCTTCCCTGTCTGACTTTCCCGGCTACGGCTCTGCAAAAGTGAGTGAAGTAAACCTGCGGTGGCCTCCTATTCTCCAAGGAGAACTACACGAACAGAGTGAGTATAGTCTCCCAAATGGAGACGCTGAGTTGAGGGCTGAAACGCATTGCCACAAATAAATTAGTTTTTTACTATTGATCGGTTCCCAGTTTGCTCTGAGCGTGATTCTTTATACCTACCAGGGGCAACTCTTTTCTAGACCTTTAACAACTCTGTTCTCCATGAGAGGTGTGCAGGCAGTGCCAATAGTGATGAGCGAGCATGGTCGTTCAAGCTTGGTACTGGTCCGAGTATTAAGGTACTCGAAGGTACTTGTTACTCGGACGAGCATCTTGCAATACTCGAGAAAATGGCATCATCCTTTTCCTGCAAGTTTGGGCGCGATTTCTCCAATAAACATGCAGGAGACTCTTTGGTACATCGTGCGATGACGTGGGACCCATACATGTCAATAGCAGCGATTGGTTGGCCAGATCAGATGACCCAGATGACGGGCCAGCGGTGCCCGCCTCACATGCATGCTGGAAGAGATTAGGGACAGAGCTGTTGCTTGTCAGGGAGAGTGTTAGGGAGTGAATTAGTGTTCCTGTAGGCAGTGATACTAGACAAAGAACCCAACAGCCCTTGTAAGGGCTTAAAATGTTTAATTTTTTTGGAGTACTCCAGACTGCTGGCTGGGACTTCCAGTGCAGCTACCATGATCTAAGCTGCACACTGTGATGACCGACTGCTGCCAGTAAACAGTGTTAGGAAGGAAATTAGCATTCCTGTAGACAGGGATACTAGACAAAGAACACAACAGCCCTTGTAAGGGCTTAACATTTTTATTTTGTTTGGAGTACTCCAGGCTGCTGGCTGGGACTTGCAGTGCAGCTACCACGATCTTAGCTGCACACTGTGGAGATCGACTGGGACAGCAGGTGGTGCATACAGACCAAAAAAAGTCCTCAGTACTATTTTTTTTTTTTTTTTGTGGCTGGTGCTGCTCCTATTGTACATTGTATTGCTGTGATTTGTAGTACAGCTGCATAGAACCTCACTGCTCATTGTCCTGAGTAACAGGTGGGATACATCATAAAGCAACACTTACACACAGACTCTATACAACTACCTCTAAAAACCAGTCTGACCGGTATCTGTTGTCATTTGCAGCCAGTCTGCAGCGTTGCTTTCTTTTTTAGTGCAGCCATATCCAACCTCACTGCTCATTGTCCTGTGCGATTAGGCAGCCTCAGAGGCATGCTGCCCCTGCTGTTTCCTGTCCATTTCCGTGGTGTTTCCATCATTTTCTGAGGTTGACAGGTTTTCACGCAACCTTCCCTGGGGCGAGATTGGGTCCCCTGCAAAAATGCTTGAGTTTCCCATTCACTTCAATGGGGTTTGTTACTCGAAACGAGCTCCCGAGCATTTTAGTACTCGCTCATAACTAAGTGCCAACCTTGATTACCGGTCCTAAGTCCATAAAAATCAAAAAAGTCCTCAGCACTTCAGGATATTTCTGAAAAAAATGTATATAAATTCAGTCCAAAAGGTGACAGCTACATTTTAGCTCTCTCACAGAGCTGTTTTCAAGCAGTGCATGATGGTACAAAGTGTTAGACTGTTGTACCGGGTCCACTGTTGTACCGGGTCCACGTCACCACCACGTAGGTGTTCTTGGATGCTATACGCCCGGTAACACATTGGATAGAAATGACAGCTGTCCTTTGCAATAGACATGGCTATGTGACCAAAGGTCCTTCATCTATTCTTAGGCTATGTTCACACACAGTGTTTTTGCTCAGTATTTTGGTCAGTATTTTGCAATCAAAACCAGGAGTGGATTGAAAACACAGAAAGGCTATGTTCACTCGGTTGAAATTTAGTAAATGGCCGTCATATATTGGCAAATAATTACTATTTTAAAACATTGGCCGTTATTTGCCATGAAATGATGACCTTTTACTAAATTTCAAGTGTGTGGACATAGCCTTTCTGTGTGATTTCAATCCACTCCTGGTTTTGGTTGCAAAATATTGAGCAAAATACTGAGCAAAAGTACTGTGTGAGAACATAGCCTCATGGTGGTTTTGCTTTGATTTCAGCAAAATGAAAATAAATAAATAAATACATATAATAATAATAACAACAACAATAATAATAACAATTAAAAAATAATAATATTATATATATATATATATATATTTATATAACTGCAGCTAATTGATGCCAGACGGCCCTCAGGATGCATCAATCGTTCCCAGGCAGCAGGATTCAATGGCCGAGCGATCGGGTTGAGCTGAACTTACTGTAAGTTCGCTCATCTATTATGGTGATATCATGCAATTTTTTATGTACGCGCCCAGCATACGAAATCTACACCTGCTTCCCCCCAAATGTTTAAAAACATTTCCAGCTTACAGGGATACATTTAAACAAGAACTACTTACCTCTCTCCCCATGCCCCGGAAGCGCCTCGTTGCAGACTCACGGACTCCACACAACGTGTTTTTTGGCCATTCATCGTAGACATTATGTGACCTAAAAATGACGGATGACCACAAAGACTGTGGTCATCCGTCATTTTTAGGTCACATAATGTCTATTATTTTAAAATAACGGCCGTAATTTCAAAACGGACGTTATGTGACTTCAAAACAATGCACGTCCACAATGATGCCCGTCAAACGGCCAAAAAAAGACGTTGTGTGAACCTAGCCTTTCAGAGGCTATGGATGAACTGATAGTATGATCTCAAGCAAGGCTAAAAATGAAAGAAAGGGAAATATTATACTCGCTCTGTATGTTCCATTCGTTATTTGTGGTGAAGGGCACGCATGGTAAAATATAAATGAAAGATCAAGGCTTTAGAAGAGGTTCTTTTTGAAATTTTATAAGTTTATAGGGGGAGATTTATCAAACATGGTGTAAAGTGAAACTGGCTAAGTTGCCCCTAGCAACCAATCAGATTCCACCTTTCATTTTCTAAAGAGTCTGTGAGGAATGAAAAGTGGAATCTGATTGGTTGCTAGGGGCAACTGAGCCAGTGTCACTTTACACCATGTTTGATAAATCTCCCCCATGGTTTTTTAAATAATTTTTTAATTATGTTTCTTAAAATGGTCTTAAAAGTTGGCTGGCGTTAACCCTTAAACCTAGGTTCATCCTTATATCTGTTTTACAAATTACTGATCAATGCAAATAAACCATTCTAGAAAATCCTTATAAAGCTCATGCTGAATTCACAGGAATAAAAAGAGGAGTAACAGCATTAACTTTGAATGTTGACTGTGCCTCTACAGCCATCTATCAGTGTAATTTATGACTTTTCGAGCGCTGTGTTGTTGAGGAAATGCCTCACTGCTTCCTCTCTTTGGGTCAGTGCCTAGTGAAAGCACACGTCCAAATACTCATCTCCAACCAGTATCCATGACACTTTCACAGGAAGAAGCTGGTTTATCAGATTGAGAAGTGCTGTACCATCAATGGGTCTGTGTTTTTTGCGGCAACATAACATTTTTAATGATAAGTAATCTCAAAAAAACAATACATTATACAGTAATGCCACTTTTCAGCTATCATTTTATGGTCCACTATACTACTATACCACCATACTTAATTGCACATTTAAGTGCAGCTCAAAATCCATTTAACCACACATATAATTTTCTCTTGGTGCATGCAGTTTGAGATGAGTGAACTTTTCAAAAGTTCGGTCCGACCAGACTTTCGGATTTTTTCGGAAAGTTCGGTCCGACCGAATTTCGGATTTCTTTGGATTTCATAGTTTAAAGCATCTATATGATACGGGGGTAGTGTATTTGGTTGAATTTAGGGCTCTACATGTCAGTAACATCATTATCTTTTCAATATCTCAAAGTAAATTTTTTTTTTTTACACCATTACAGGGTCTATGCAGGAAACTCACCATTACAGGGTCTATGCAGGAAAAAGGCCACAAATGCAGTGAAGGAGCAGCAGTAGTCGTGGAGTAGTTGGGGGTCAGTGGAGGTCCAGCAATAGTCATTTGAGGCCAGTACAGGAGCAGCAGTAGTCAACATGGAGACCAGGCAGGAGCAGCAGTAGCCAACATGGAGGACAGGCAGGATCAGCAGTAGCCAACATGGAGTCCAGGCAGGATCAGCAGTAGCCAACATGGAGGCCAGGCAGGAGCAGCAGTAGTCAACGTGCACTTTTTTTTAAGATACAATGCTATACACCTGAACCAGGTATTTTAGTCTCTCAGTATAAGACAGATGTGATATACACACTTTCAATCAGAAGGGTCCAAGTATGGAAATTGGGTATATAGCACTTTTTTAAAGATACAATGCTATACACCTGAACCAGGTATTTTTTTCTCTCAGGATAAGACAGATGTGATATACACACTATCAGATGTATAGGACTTGTATATCTGTACTGCACGTTTTGGTTCTGTGCACCCTTTTCTGTCCTATGCCTAATCTATCTATCTTTTGTCCTCTCTATATTTCTCTCTCAACCACTAGATGTTTCTCCTCTCCGCTTTTCTAATCTTTCCTTTCCTTTCCCACAATATCTTCTCAGTAGTCTGTAGTACACAACAGCAGCTTGCTTCCTCTCTCCCTCTACACCCTGCGTGGTGTGGTCATGTGACCGCTCCTTTTAAAGCAATACCAAAGTCACACAGGGGGTGGGCTAGTACAAGATCCCTGCTGACTGAATGTGTTCCGGGCATCATGGGAAAGCGCTTTTCCTGCCCAGAACACTTCCTGCTTTCTAGAATGGCGGCTGCGATTTTATAAAGCAAGAAAAAAAAAATCGGAGCTGATTTCCAAAAATCCGAATCCGATCGGACTCTTTCTCTTGCTTGCTTTTCATGTTATCATAATTTATTGTCTGTAGATGGAGAACTGTCCAAATGGGAAGGATCTCTTTATGTGTCTAGAGTGAATTTTCTAGTAAATTAGTTTTCAATTCCACATCAATATGTAATATAATCTTTACATATAAAAAACAAGAACATCTTCTCCAAAATTACTTGTAAAATGTCAATAAAACATGGCTACATGTCCCCCCACTCAGTTTTTAATTTCTTCCACTATCCAAGTTACGATACCCAATTTACCCAAGCTTCTGTTTTATTTTAGGCTACGTTCACATGTAGCAAAAGTGGCGGAATTCTCTGCCGCGGAATGCTGCCAGCCTTCCTGTCATAATGACAGTCCAAGAGAGACTTGCGCACCTCTTCTTTTGGCGCTGAAGAATGAACATGTTCATTCTTCAGTGTGGAGAGAGGAGCCATAGGAGGACATAGGAGGAGAATATCCTTTCTGACTTTTCACAGTTTTGTGATTTGCTTGTGTCCTTGTCACTACTGGTGGAAAACGGCACCTGCGACCCAGTTTGGTTGCACTGGTAGCCCAAGTAATACAATATGGCAGAATTCTATTGCACAGTTACAAAAGCAGGAAGCAGATCCTGCAGGAAGTCAGAGCACAGCCCATCACAGGCGGAAAGCTTGACAGAGAAGAAGGGCTTTAGCAGCAGGACCGTGTATGTGATAGACTGCATGGGTCGGTGGCATGAGGTGGCAGGAGGGCCCAACAGCTTCTAGTGGAACCTGTATTTATAGCCCAGCACCATGCAGACCGCATCTCCAAATTGCTTGTACCTTTGGATAGCTGCTTTTAATCCAAGATCTGTCCTGGGGTCCATTCAGCAGGTGATGCAGTTTTTGTCCTACAAAAAACAACTTTTAAACTTGCAGTCCTGTGTCAAATTGGCATGGCGTAGAGTATGGGTCTCAAAACTGCGGCCCTCCTGATGTTGCAATACTACATTTCCCATCATGCCTGGAGAGCCAAATCCAAAGCTTTGGCTGTCTGGGCATGATGGGAATTGTGGTTTTACAACAGCTGAAGGGCCGCAGTTTGAAGACCCATGGCGTAGAGTGTCTGTGCCCTAGGCCTGCACCGCCTCTCTGTTTCTCCTCCCCGCCTTCCTCATTATTAGGAATGCCTCTGGGCAGGATTTCTCCTAATCATCACTTTCTGAACACTGCACAGGTGCTGGATCCTTAAGGCACCTGTGCAGTATTCAGACAGGTCACAAATAGGAGAAATCCTGCCATGGGGCATTCCTAATGATGAGGAGGGCAGGGAGGAGGGACGGAGAGGCGGTGCAGGCCTAGATACTCTAGGCCACGCCAATTAGACACAAAGCTGCAAAATTTAAATTTGTTTCTTAGGACAATAACCGGATCACTAACTGAACAGACCCCAGGACAGAACTTGGATTAAAAGCCGCGATCCCATGGTTCAAGCGTGGTCTTTATTGTTGGGGGGGGGGGGGGGCGCAGATTGTGGGTACAGAGTTTCTTTAACATACCCAGCTACTTGTGCCAGGATACAGCTTAGTATTAGTAAGATTGTAAAGGATTTCAGCCATTGACTAGGCCACAATACTTGACTTAGAAATTGACTTAGTGAACTATATCCATACACAATGTCATTTTATTTTTATTTTTCCTAAATATTCCCCAGACATTGTCATACAGAAACTACCATGTCTTTATTCCAGCCTCATATTTTTTGAGAAAAGAAAATATAAAGACATATAAGGAAAGGTTTAAGTGAGTGTCTGAGATAATAAGTATATCTGTCCACCTGAGCATGGAGGCATGAAGTGATTAAAGTGAAAAGCATCTTCCCATGGCAAGGGACTGCAAATCATAAGGCCAGGGCTGCTGGGAGGAATTCCTTACACACTCGCCGCTCACTCACCGCTTTATTGACATTTTAATTTCTACTAAAAAAAGAATAAACAAGTAGTAAATAATATTTTAGTGGATTTATATTAGTTAATAAGAAATGGAGTTAGCTGCTGTAGCTGTAAAACCCCCATAGCTTTCTTCTTACTGTATCAAGAAACCTCAAGAAAAGTAAGATTTACTTTACTATGTAAAAGGTCCATTTAAATGGGAACTCCTGTTATTATTATTATTATTATTATTATTATTATTATTTATTTTTATTTTTTTTCAAATCATCTGGTTTTAGACAATTGTATAAATTTGTACTTTACTTCTATTTAAAAATCTCCAGTCTTCCTTTACTTATCAACTACTGTATGTCCTACAGGATGTGGTGTGTGTGTTTCCAATCTGACACAGTGCTCTCTGCTGCCACCTCTGTCCATGTCAGGAAGTGTCCAGAGCAGGAGACGTTGTCTCTGGGGATTTGCTACTGCTCTGGACAGTTCCTGATATGGACAGAGGTGGCAGCAAAGAGCTATTTTATTTTTATTTTTTTAAAGAGAAAAAAAACAAACAAACGCTGAAGTTCCCCTTCAAACAGGTTGATTATTGGGCAAAAAAGCATTCCTAGGAAGGGCCAACAAATAAGCAAACACTTGTTTGTCAGCTGCATGAATCTTTTGTGTGGCCAATAAAATATTCTTTACTGGCCACACTTCGCCCGGTGTAAGCAGGTCACGTGTGGCTGACAGTGATGCATTTAATGGTGGCAATGTTCTTGTAAAGGTTCTGCAAATAAGTGCCCATCAGAGACTGGTGCTCATCATCACTTCGCAGACCAATAGTCACTCCTTCTACATGGTGCCTCTGTGACTGCCCTTATCTCTTTTAATTAATCTGAATAGCCAGTATATGTACCACAGTCTGTAAGGCTGAAAAATGACATATATTGGTCCACCAGTTAAATGAGTTACTTAGGCTTAGAAAAACATAGTCACTTTCTTCCAGAAACATCAGCACCCTCGTCCTCACGTTGGGTGTGGGGGCTTTCCAGCTCAGTTCTATTGAAGCCAATAAAGATGAATTATAATACTACACACAACCCGAAGATTAGGGCGGCGCTGTTTTTTCAAGGCAGTAGCCTCCTCCAGAATCGTCTCCAGAATCCAGTAATCATAATCTGTTTTATTATTATACTCCAAAAATGCATCCGTTCTTGTTTTCACCATGACCGCTTCCTGTGGTAGTGGGTCCCATAGTCTCAATGCTCTTACAGTAAAGAATTCCTTTCTGAGCTGGTCTGGATTTATTTTTTTTTAATCTCTAGAATGCCCTCTTGTTCTAGATACAGTTCTGGGTATAAATAGACAATAGGAGAGACCTTTGTATTTCCCTGTAATATATTTATACCTAGTTATTAGGTCATCTGTCATCCATCTTTTTTCTTATCTCAATAACTGTTCTTTTGTTCTGAGAAAGCAGTCCATCTCTACCATAGTTTACTCTGGTTGTCCATCTTTGTAACCTCTCCAGCTTCTCTATGTCTTTCTTGTACATTGGTGGCCAAGACTGTACACAATGTACACAATGTACACACCTGTAACTGCATCTGTATACGCTGGGCTCAACTAAATTCCCGTCCCTGTGTCCAGTTGCATTTATTGAGTCAGATGCTTCTCAATATATCTGGCTCCGAGCTGGCATAGATTTCCACCATGAATTACGCCTGCTTGCATTTTGGTCTACGCCAAGGCTTGGAGATGGTATATCCCCTCCAACAAATGAAATTCACTGACTGTTCCTTTGCATCTTAGCGTTCAGTGTTTTCCCATTTAGTATACATTTATCAGTGTTGAACCTCATAGGCCACCTCTCAACCCAAACCTAAACCTACCTAGATCCATGTGTACGAGTGTACTGTCCTCTACTTTATTAACCACTTTACAGCATTTAGTATCATCATTTACACATCACTGTGCAATCCCTCTACAAGGTCATTAATAATATATTCCCCTCTTAAAAACCATGACAATTCTAATGTTTGGCTATTTCGTATGTTCCTCCTCGTCTTCTAAAGTCCATAATGTTTTTTAAAAAATTTCAATGTACTGAGCCATGTGATAACTTGATGTTTACAGGACCAATTGTACTTTGTAATGATGCTCTTTATTTTTCCATAGAATATATTGTGAATTAGAAAAAATATATAATTGAGACAAATCAGCTCCATACAAGATAAATGATGTCCAGCAACTCACCCTGGAACAGTCTTGACTATATCTCCTCATAAAAGCTGATCAGGTTAGTTTGACAGTACCGATCCTAATAAACCCATGCTGGTATACATTTACGTTAATTCATATACAGTATCAATCCTCATAAACCCATGCTGATATACATTTATGTTATTGATACATAGTACTGATCCTCATAAAACCATGCTTTTATATATTTATATTAATTCATATACAGTACCAATCCTCATAAACCCATGCTGATATACATTTATGTTCATTCATATACAGTACTGATCCTCATAAACCCATGCTGATATACATTTATGTTCATTCATATACAGTACTGATCCTCATAAACCCATGCTGATATACATTTATGTTAATTCATATACAGTACAAGGTCATGTTCACATGGTGTAAGAGACCGGTCGTAGACATACGAAAAATATGTTGTGTGAACATAGCCCTAATCCTCTAGACCCATGCTGATATACATTTATGTTAATTCATATACAGTACTGATTCTCATGAACCTATACTGATATACATTTATGTTAATTCATATACAGTACTGATGCTCATAAACCTATACTGATATACATTTATGTTAATTCATATAGAGAACTGATCCTCATAAACCTATACTGATATACATTTATGTTAAGTGATATACTCCAGTGTAGCATCTCTTAGAATACCCTCAACTTATTTACATACAATGTAGCAGTGCGACTCTTCTAAACTCAGCAGCGAGTTCACTTTATTTCTTCCTAGCACCACAGATACAAATCCATATACCAGTGTTTCAGTCCCAAATGACAATATCGATCCATAATCATTCCTTTGTTCTATGTTTCCAAGATTGAGAATATTGTACCTGATTGTGGAACTATATCTTCCTAATGTGTGAGCAGATCTCAGTGGTAAATCACACTGATAAGGAGACAGGTGCTTCATGAGAGCCAACATGTCTCTAATCTTCCATCCAGTACTTGGTATCTGAACATGCATATTATTCATAATATGCAACAGAAAAAAATATATTTTCATTCTTCAGAAGCAGCGAGTACAGCATTGCATACAGGTCATGAAAACGTGTTTCACCTGTTCTAAGATTGGAAAAGTCCGTTCCTGAATTATAAAGTAATGTCTTGGCTGCTATGTAGAATGGAATAGAGTTAGAATGAACGCTCCACAAACCCTGACAGCACGTTTAACAAGGTGTCTAACATCCCATTTCCCCTGCACTTCCTCTTGCCTTAATCCCTTTATTTGAAACTCACTCAGAAGTAAGCATGTGTGAAATTGAGGAATCTAACACACAGACTCATTGAAACAGAGTATCTCAGCCTTGTTCCATCACACAGTGCCAAAGGAAGCCTGTTTAATCAATAAATCTTTTCCTCAAGTCTGGAGCACTATTCACAAGTAAAGTAAAACCTCAATTTATTTGGAAACTCAAAAAAAGGTCTTTTTTCTAAAAAAAAAATTATAAATTAATAATTATAAATTAAAACCACGTCAGTGCTATATAAATACTATCCCACAACGTCAAAAAAAGACATCTGTTATTGCCACAATGTAATTGACTTCAATGTAATGCCATGCAATTGACGTCCAATGCACACAGTTTATAAAATGGCGGACTTTTTCTGCACGGACGTCAAAATAACCATCATGACAATTATTTTCAGATGTCTTTTGCAACCAACAAACGTAATTTTTTTAGTTGTTCACACTTTTTTTTCACCGTCCTTTCACCGTTTTTACTAAACTCAATAGACTTTTCAATAGAATAGTATACCGACAGCCGTCATTGCACTGTTGGGCGGCCAAACTGCCAAATGAGGGACATAATTTAAAAAATTTTTTTTAGACGGAGAGAAAAAAATGTTGTGTGAACATATTTCAAAGAATGAATAAATGAATGAAGGAATTTCTTAAAAGTAGTCCCTGGGCTAGAAGCGCTTTTTGACAAAAATGAAGATCATCGCCTCAGGATCGGCAAAGTAAGGACATGTTCAATATAGCAGATGAGTAACAATATGAATAGTCAATCTCTCTCTCTCTTTCTCTCTCTAAATCCAAATGACATAATAAACTGGATACAACTGTGGTAATAATCCCCTTCATACCGCTCAATAAATATTTTTTTTTCTAGGAAGTATTAAAAACCACAGAGCATTATTCATCCTTTTGCATGACAATAGATTTTACAAGTTGTAATTGACACAATGAGTGTTAAAGTCCCTATTACGCTGAGAAATAATCTGCCAAATTAGGCCAATTTGGCAGATTACCGATCTACAGTATTTCACAAAGACAATGATCAACTGATGGCTGATTGCGTCTTTTGGTCCGGACCTAAAATCATTGGTCACCGACCACACATCGCTATGTGGCTGATGAATCTGTAAATAAAATAATAAAGTATATACCGTACATCTCCAAGCTCCCCTGTGTTCTCTTCGCTCCTGCCAGTTTTCCGCAGCTGCTGATGCAACATCAGAACCGGTCTTTGAAGTGACAGGCTGCTCAGCCAATCATTAGCCGAGATGGGACCTATACGGCCAGTAATTGGAGAGTGGGGAGTATGGAGAGGTAATGTATGAACTTCACTTTTAAAGCAACGATAATCAATAGGCTCAGTAAACGATCTATAGTGATCAGCAGTCATTTACTATAGAGATCGGGCTGTGTAATCCAGCCCAGAAGTGTCACCCATATTATTAGTAAAGGGTTGGGGTCAAAAAAAGTTGGTTAAACTCCTATATACATGGTTATATATGTAGCAATTGGTATAGAGTCAGAGTACTGTATATATATTCTATATATTCTAAACATTCTAGCCTGATGTGGAGTAAAAGTTGAGATTTACTATTTTCATTGAAAGTTCCATAACTTCCCTAAAAAGCAGATAGATAGATAGTCTAAAAATGTTCCGGCCTGTTCTGTTTCTAACATATACCGATTTCTTTTATACTTCTGGCTCATCTGATACATACAGTAAATGTAAGAACAACCCAACTGTAAGACAACAGAAGAACACTAAATCACCGTAGAAAGACAAGCTGTCACCTTCAGCAGTACTGGACCTGGTTCCCATGCACCTAAGCGTGACATGTGCGGGAGTAGTGATAGGTTTGGGAAGCTGAATGAATGATGGGAGACTCATCCCAGTATGAGGAGTGCTATTGTTTTTCCAGGGTAAACGTCTTTTTTTATAATGGCTGATTAGCTTTTACCAAGTTAATAGGAATAAAGTGTTTCCTCACACAGTGGCACTTACAGACATCTTCACGTCTCATCACAGGAATGCAAGAATGAAAACACATTAAAAATTAATTTGTTAATGAAATATATAAAGGAATGGCTTTCTTGTTTTGTGTTTTGGATGCATTGTGCAGCGATTTTGTGTAAAATTGCGAATTGCGCAATTGCTGGAAAATTACAGTCCAAATGGTACTAGCTCAACACAACTGGCAGCAAAGTTGCATTAAAAATGCCATGTGTGAACATGACCTTAACACACACTGGCTAAGCCTTTTTAATAACCCATTTCCCTATGACCTATTGAGCTATGTTAACACACAGATTTTTTTTTGTGTGGCAGTATTACTGTACTGTAATATTACTGTACAAAAATGGCTGTAATTTTTGATAGTAAAAAAAGAAAACATGTATAAAAAAACTATATTTTCCTATAACCTTATTTTCCTTATAAACCTATAACTATGTTCACATAAAATTTTAAATAAAGCTGGGTTCACACAAAGTTTTTTTAATCCGTTTTTTTTATCTGTTCCCCCCCCCCCATTGACTGCCATTAAGACCAAAACGCATCCTTTTTTGGCATAAACAAAAATACAGTCAACCATGTTTTTGTGTACGTAAAACAAAACGGATGCAGTTTGATCTATTTTTCTTTAAAATGGAAATCATTTAAAAAAAAATGAAAACAGGTGGTAATTAATTAGCATGTTTATTGAATGGCAATGAATAATAGCCTTCCCCTCTAGTCTACCCTTTAGATTTCTTAGTCCAATTTTGGAAACCCACCTGATACTTGAAAGCATTACATTTATGTTTTTTTTTTCACTATGTTACATTATGGGTTTTTTTAACTGCAAATATATACATATAATTTTTTACCTGTCCTGCTTAATCTAAGCACTTGTACTTTTTAGTAGTGTTTTTGAAAAATATTTTTGAGTTTTACAAACTACAAAATATTAGTCAGAACACATGTTAGATCATATATGAAATTAAGTTATAATACATAACATACAGTATAGTGCTCTTTAGTGAAAATTTTTTACCCTAGTGCATAATTGTTGCATTGTGACAATCTTGACCACTGGTCTTTCTTGTCCTGAAGAGTCAAAACCATAGAACTTCCGGAATATTTCGTAGAAAATGGGAAGGTAGCAATGTTCAGTATATCATATGTCAGGTCTTCATCCTTGCGGTACTCTTTTTTTTTTTACTAGTTTGGTGTCGCTTCCTTAGCTGTTACGCATGGCACCCCTTTACTAAAAGAGTAATCAAGATCGAGCACTTGTGTTCCTATAGAAAAAGTAAGACCAAATTGGTATAACTCAAACAAGTGAACAACCAAACATTTGGTATGAAAACATAAAATAATCACCCAAGTATAATATTGGCATGAGTCTCTAAGTATGGCGTATAAAGTAAACACGAGCTTACTGTAACGGTCAACAGAGATGACAGCTGTCTACTCCACATCGAAAGGTGGTTATTATGACAAATACAGCAATGAGAAATAAGGGGATGGCAGACGACCTCCTCCCCTTCCAATGCCCCCCTTAGATAATTTCTACAATACCATTTTGAGTATGGAAATAGGTCAAATGTTTTTTATTTAAATTGCAATAACACTTTAAAGAACCCAGAGACGACTTTATCTCCTTTATGATTACTGCTGCAAAATGTATGAACTCACTGAAATAAAAATCCCAGAATCCCTCTTCCATTTAGATTTAAATTGGCAGCATGGCCCCCTAGGACAGATAGAGTAGCCTCCACTAGCACTGTACTTTAACATTTACCCTGCTATTGATTCAGCCATTGAGTCTTCTGTCCTTTCTATGGACCCGGGGCCCCTGAGCCCTATCTGAATTTTAGAAGACTAAAAACTATAAAAGTTCACAGCGTTAGATAAAGAAAAGAAAACCATTGCTATTATTGTTGTATCAGGAGTAAACACTATTCGCAAAGAATGTCCCAATGCAAACACTTTCCGCAATTTATGGTTTAACACATTTTAAAAATCAATTTATCAATATTTGTTTAGGCAAAAAGTAAAAAGAAAAATCTCAATTGCATTACTACATTATGCCAGCATTTACTCATTTATTTTATTCTGCGTCTTTTATAGATTCTTCAAATCAATGAGACATTTTGAGCTTGTTTATATTGATTCATTTGCAAAAATATTCCCTATGTAAGTTGTCATTGTGCGGGTCCTATACAGAAAATTACAGTTTATGGAAACAAAGAATGCTATACACGTCCTTACATTAAGGAACATTAATGATGAGTGTTTCATGTGTTGTCTTTGATTTGTCCATTTATGAGGATTCCGGGACATTGAAGTAGCTGTCATACTTTGTTTACTGAAGAAGTTTATTAACAATAGCTCTTAGAATCCTTCTTCATAGAATCCATGAAGGAGTTTTTTTTGTTGGTTTCTGGACCAGAACGTAGTTTACATTATGCAAGCAGGTATACAAAGAGGTACAAAACACATCATTTATGTCAACTATAACAGATAAATAGACAAGCGGCACTCACCGGATAAAAGTCACTTCTTACTTTATTGTAGAAAACATATCGGGTCAAGCCAGGTTCAGGTGCAACCAGCCACCAGCTACAACAGCTGATATGTAATGCTTATTTTTCCTTCCTCACCTGCATCTGAACCTGGCTTGACCCGATATGTCTTCTACAATAAAAAAACAAATTTTATCCGGTGAGTGCCGCTTGTCTATTTATCTGTTATAGTGGACTTACAGACATCACAAAGCCGGCATTCTAGCTGAGCACCATTGGTTTCTCATTGATTATCCTTTTCCATAGGGCTTACTATAAAGTGCTCCCTATTGGGGAGTGCCGAGTTTATGCTCTATCTATAAGGTTTGGACATCATTTGTGGTGGATACTCAGTCAATTACTGTTGATGTTATTTGTCATGACAAGAAACACAAAGGAAAGTTCGGCACCAACCCTAGTGTTATGCAAGGCTCCGTGCAGGAGAGCAGGATGGGGTGCTTGCCATAAATGAGAAGGATAGTCTCTCAATGATGTGCTTAACGGGTAGGTGCAATGAACACAGTAGCACTCACCATCTGATGATAATTGTAGCTTTTATTCCATCATAAAAGGCAAGACAAACAAGGTGCGGACATCATTAAGGCAGACGCTGAACAGGTACAAGGTAACAGTCTGTTTCGCGGTCTAAGGCTTCTACCTCGTTATTTATCATGACGCCAGTGCTATGATACCTGTTTTGTATATGGCCGGTTTATGTCTCCAAATGGTCGGTAACTTCCGTGCTTGTTGTGGGTCCCTTGGGCACTTGTCCCGACAACCCACTCAGGATGTCGATACCGCCACCCTAAGAGAAGGGAAAAAATAACTCAAGGTGTAAAGTGGTGTGTGTATAGGTGCAGGTGCAAACAGAGGAATACAGAGTCTCATGCATTTAGTACAAAAGTATAACAATTTACTGAATAACGTTGCAGGTGAACAGTACACGCTTTGTAAATAGTGCAAATCTTGACACAGACTCCAGTGCTGACTTAGTGCTTTAGAAGTAGGTGCTTGGAAAGAGTAAGAGCTGTACTCTGAAAGAGTAAAATCCTGTACTCTGCTGGGATTTTAGTGTAGATATCAGATAAGTGATACTTGTACTCACATTTAGACCTATGTCTGACTGCCTTCTGTCACCGGTATCAAAGAACCCATCCCAGGTAGCACGAGTCCGAGTCATCGGTTATCTGGGTGTAGCAAGGTGCCCGAGTTTTCCCGGAAAACTTGCATTGCGCAGTAGGATACGCAGACCTTTTCACACCAGTAGTTTTGTCCTACTGGGATCAGCTCCTCTTTGTTCAGGGGTCTGTCCTGCATGTATTCAATAAGTTCCTGGCATGGGCTAGGGTAATCTTAAGTGGCTGCTCTCCCCTTAAGGTAGCTTAGCACTGAATAATAAAAGTAGTTGTTTGTCTAGAAGAAATCTTCAGTTGCATCTGTCTTAACTTCTGCAGAAACCAGTTGGTGTGTCCTCTCTCACTAGAAACTAGGACTAGACCAAACTCACTTCCTCCACCTGTGTATCTCCTCCTACAGGGGCTTTTGTGTACCCTCCTGTAAGTGGTGGGGTTGAATGTGGGTAAGAGGGGAAGAAGATAGGACAGATAAGAAAGAGCACCTCCTAGTGGTCAGCACAAAACACATGACACAGAAACACTTTACCCTTGACCTACAGCTGTGCATGAGGGATTATATATATCTCTGTCTATCTATCTATCTATCTATCTATCTATCTATCTATCTATAAAATCTATATATAACACCTAGTTATGGTCAGGAAACACTGATAATTTCCTGAAGCCTCCTGAAAATGTTAAAATTTTCTGATAAATGCCTAAGCCTTTTAATGTCCTAAGTAAATAGTGATGAACAAAAGATACCAACTAGTGATGGAAGAACATCCTCAAATGAGCTCACAATTCACTTGAGTATTGTGGTACTAGAAAGTACTAGATACTCAATTGAATACTGTGGGGTGTTCAAATAAAATTGAGAGTCTTCTCCCTGCATGTTTGGGGGCTTTAATTAGCCATGTGGGGAAGAGACTGGGAGATCCTGCTATGAAGCAGCTATGTTGGCTGCAAGCATAGCAGTGATTGGCTGCCCGCATCAGGTAAACTGGAAATATATAGACCAAGGTCTTCAGATGCTTTAGTTGCTTTCTGTTAGTTGTCAGGAAGAACTGTGGAGCAGGCAAAGAGGTAGTTTAGGCTTAATGTCTTAAGGCCCTATTACACGAAACAATTATAATAATGTTTGTATTTGTATAGTGCACACAGACTCCGCAGCGCTTCACCAATCTGTATGTTTTTTTTTTTTTTATGTGAGAGGAAACCGGAGTACCCGGAGGAAACTCACACAAACACGGAGAGAACATACAAACTCTTTGCAGATGTTGCCCTTGGTGGGATTTGAAGCCAGGACTCCAGCGCTGCAAGGCTACAGTGCTAACCATTGAGCTACCGTGCATTATGAGCCGTATTCGACCAATATTAGCAATTAAGTCCGATAACCGCCTGGTGTAATAAAAGACAACAATCAGCCGTCATGAACGATGTTGGCTGATCGTTGTCTGTTGTTGTCTTTCAACACGTGGAATAGGAGCGGCAGCAGCAGACCGCTGCTAACTTCTATTGGCTGCCCGCACGATCTGGCAATCACCCGGGCAGCCTTCCCCCGCAGCTCCCTGCAGCCCCCCCAGCTCTTATCCACGCGCTGCCGATGCATGTAATAGCACCAGCAGCTAGTAGGGAATGAGGAGCAAACAATTGCCGACAGCGCTAGTTTGCTCCTCTCCATCGCCCCCTGTAATAGGGGCTTTAGTAGGGCAGGCGATGCACATACTCCTGGGAGGTTCACCGCCATGGCATTGGATGCACATAAGAACGATTTCAATTCAATGACTAAAGCAGAAGTCATGAAATCAGGTTGATTATGGGAAAATGTTCATTTTAGGGATGGTCCGAACCGAGTTCGGTTCGGGTTCGTACGAACCCGAACCCTCTGTAATGATTCCCGCTGTCTGCGGGCGGATCCAGCGGGAGGACCACCTGGAAAACTGGGAGACAGCCATAGCCATAGGCTGTATCCCAGTTTTCCAGGCGTTCCTCCCGCTGTATCCTCCCGCTTCATACGAACCCGAACCTCGGCAGGTTCGGACCATCCCTAGTTTATTTAATTTTTTTCCAATGTACCTAGAATAATCTTTATTTACTAAAGACCTTATCAATGGTTTGTGGAAAGCTCTGGTATAAAAAAAGCACAGAGTAAAACATAATTCCTGATTTATTTCCATCTTATCAACATCAAAGCAGATGTGATGATTGAGAAGTCTCCTTCATGTGTCTATCGCCTGGTTTGTTTATATTGGTCAGTAATCAACAATTGCAGCCCCTTCTTTTCCCCCTTCATTTCATGCTTCTCGGACAGCAGATAATGAGTGGCTGTGGATGTGAGCGTCTTCCCATATTACACTGTGCTAATTAGTCTCCTCACCGCCCCGGCTCAGGGTTACCTGAGATCTGAGGGAGTTCGGGCTCAGCATCCTTTTGGATTGGTTTGATAGAGGAAATGAATTTAACTACTGTATCTGGACAATTTAGAGATACAGTAAGAGGAAATGAAGACTTTCCCTACTGAGATTTAATCAATTTCTTTCCCGGCATGTTGGTTAAAAAGGTATACCTATTTCCTCTAAAGCTTTATGCCTCTGCCCTATTTAAAGTGAATTCACTGCTACAGAAATATATGGTAAATTGCTTTTACAGGTTCTTTGATCCTTGTGAACTTTTCTATTTTAAAAAAACATGTAATAACTTCTTGGTGCATAATTCATCCAAATCAATTTTTTTTGCTTCTCATACATGAAGTGATGAGATTGTCATTTCCCTGTGTGTGAAGAGGAGTATCTGGGTTCGGCATTTTACACATGTCACAACCTAATATGAGAATTAAATGCCTGACGCGTATTCTTTTATGGTACTTTTACACGGAGCGATAATTCGCCCGATCGCACGATTAACGATTTTGAATGAACGATGTTTTTTTTACAACTTTCAGCGTTTAGACAGAACGATACATCGTACGGAAAAATCATTTTGCGATCGTTTTGCGATCGCTTAAGCCTATCTCAGACATAGGTGAAATCGTTGAAAGACTGTTCACACTGAACGATCTGCGATTTTTTTGCGAACGATCAACCATGATTTGAGAACATGTTGAAAGATGAAAATGAACGATTTCTTGCTCGTCCCTTGATCGTTCGCTGCGTTTAAACATACGATTATCGTTCGAATTCGATCGTTATCGTGCAAATTTGAACGATAAATCGTTCCGTGTAAAAGAACCATTAGTGTTTAATTGTGTCAAGTAATTAATCGACTATGACGTAGTCACATCAAGATTAACAGGACTTTAGCCACATCTGGCACTGAATATACAGTATGACCCCAGTATTATTGTATTATTAGTAGAGAGCAAAGCAGCCAGAAATTTGTTTCGTGAACCTTGTGAAGTTTTGGTCAAACTCTTTAGGATTAGTGAATCAGATCTTAACGAATTTCAGTAAAACAGTCAAAACTATAGTAGCTACAACACTGGGAATATTACAGAAGGGGGGATTTGTTAAAGCATCTTGTTGTTAAAGTGTCAAAAATCTGAAAATCACAATTTAAAAGAAATGTCAGTTAACCAGTCAGTATTCCAGTTTCCGCCATTCCTCTCCTCTCTGTTAGTCTCTCCCTGCTCTGCTTTAACTGCCTGCTGCTATCCTGCTCTCTCCTCCACACAAAGCCGACTGGCCACCTCCGGAAACATAACGCCTTATATAGAGAGGGAGATGCTGACATCACAGAGGGGCCTGCAGCTGATTGGACAGGCACTAGAGATTATGGTTAATCCCTTTCTCCCGCCTAGTGATGCTCCAGACAGCATCTGCGGCTGCCATTTTGCTTTTTGGCTAACTTCCTTAACGAATTGGCGGAAATTCACTTCGCAGAATGAAGTGAATTGACAGCGCAATTTGCAGCAAATCTTGATTTGCTAGATTCGCTTTGCTCATCTCTAATTATTAGTAATAATATTGTTGGGGTCTTCCATACAGGGCAGTGTAATAGAAACAAGGGTGCCACACTGGATTTCTCCTTACAAGTCAAGCTGCAGATATACACACACAAATTGGTTATGTTCACACAACGTTTTTTCCCCCTCCGTTTAAAATTACGTCCGTCATTTTAGGTTTAAAATGACAGATATTATTTCACTATTTAAAGTGACGTCTGTTATCGACGCACTTTAATGCAATGCGGATGTTATTTTTTGTTGTTCACTCACGGAAATTTTTTTTCACTGTTTAAACAATACAATGCGCCATATTCCAACATTTTTTGATTCCATGAAAGATAATATACAAAACACATAATAAAATAATTTGCAGGTCCCATCCAGAAACTTTAAGAGAGATGAATGGACTTTTTTCCCCTTATCTTTCATTGAATGATAGCGTTTGTGGGAATAATTGCAAAAAACAAAAACCTAACAGAAATGTTGTCAGTAACGTCAGTACCATAAAGCATCTTAGTTTAGTGGATGAAGCATTTCCTTACACGGCAGTAACATTAGTCCTCAATGTATTGGTATAAATCCTATATCATATACGTGCACATGTGTTAATTGAATTTGATTCCCCCCCCGGATACAATGGACAGTTCGCGACATTACAGAAAGTTGCTACAGATATAATTTAGTTATGAGAGAAATCCAAAGAAAACCGACTTCCATGTTTTTCAGACGGAATCAGTTCTTTTTACTGTTTTTGTTTGTTCCTGAGTGATAGAATTGATGACGGGGTTTAATCTTACAATAAGATATTACTGGCGTATGCTGGTAGACATTCCCGTAAAATCAAGAAAAATGTTCTTCATTCAGTCTGATCTATGTTCTTGTGAAGTTTTTGGTTAAGAAAGAAAATTGATCTTTTATAGTGGCCGTATCAATCATTATTATTTATAGCCTCCAATGGATCTCTTCGATAACACAGGAAATGTAAATCAGATAGACATCATTTTTGGAATGCCCCAAAGAGCCTTTTACTCCCCCATTAGAATAGAAAATGTCCTTCTAAATGCGCCCTTAATATGTAAAGCTACTCTATCTCGGCTCTAAATAAGTCAGATCTGAAATACATACAAAATAAGGCAGATGAAGAACAGGTCAGGCGAGACTATCAGGTGCAGAAATCAATCCTAAACAGCTATTTATATTAATGCAAAAAAGGTATACAGCTCTGTGGCATGATATATACAGCGGTGGGAGATAGCCGAGTCCCACCAGTGAGAATAAGAGCCGGCAATTCTTGATAGGCAAAGTCACACATGTGAGATAAAAAGCTGTGGAAATAATATATGTCCCCTGCATGTATTCTCTACTGGATTTTCTTTAGATTTTTAGATGACAACCAGAAAACACTTATTCAAGGTTAGGGATGGCTCTCCAGGCTTGTAGTAATGATTTCTTTACAAGTCTGGAGATTGTGTCTATGAATGAGCTGCTGTGTATGCGCCTCTCTGTTTCCGAGCCAGGCGTACAGCCATTATTCCTCTCCTTTCATGTCCATGTGCTTTGTCTGTCTTCATAGTTTCAAAAAATTTGTTTTTAATAACTTGGATGTATAGTAACCTGAAGGAGTAGTAGAGATCTGTGAGGATGAAAGTCAGATGAAAGAAAATGTGTAAGGAGTCATAGAGAAGGAGGGTTTAGGCTGAAGCTTAACTAAGACTACAATGATAATAGATAGGAGATAGATAGATAGATAGATAGATAGATAGATAGATAGATAGATAGATAGATAGATAATTGATAGATAGATAGGAGATAGATAGATAGAAAGATAGATAATAGATAGATGATAGATAGATAGATAGATAGATAGATAGATAGATAGATAGATGAAAAAGAAAGAAAGAAAGAAAGAAAGAAAGAAAATAGAAGATTGATAAATGCATGGATAGAAGATAGAAGATGGATAGAAGATAGATAGATAGATAGATAGATAGATAGGAGATAGATAGATAGATAGATAGATAGATAGATAGATAGATAGATAGATAGAAGATAGATAGATAGGAGATAGATAGATAGGAGATAGATAGATAGATAGATAGATAGATAGATAGATAGATAGATAGAGTAGAAAGGAGATAGGTAGATAGTTAATACATAGGAGAAAGAAAGAAAGAAAGAAAGAAAGAAAGAAAGAAAGAAAGAAAATAGATAGGAGATAGATAGATAGATAGATAGATAGATAGATAGATAGGACATAGATAGATAGATAGATAGATAGATAGATAGATAGATAGATAGATAATAGGAGATAGATAGATAGACAGACAGACATATAATAGATGGATAGATAGATAGATAGATAGAAGATAGATAGATGATAGATAGATAATAGACAGATAGATAGATAGATAATAGACAGATAGATAGATAGATAGATAGATAGATAGATAGATAGATAGATGATAGATAGATAATAGACAGATAGATAGATAGATAGATAGATAGATACTACACTACACGGCCGCCACACTTAATGTTATAGATAGATAGAAGATAGATAGGTACAGTAGATAATAGATGGACAGAAAGATAGATTGATAGACATACATATGTTAGATAGATACTACACTACACGGCCATCACACTTAATGTTATACTTTGTGTGACATTGGCGCTGCGCAGTTTGGCAGCACCCGGGGAAGGAGTATTACACCACAGATGCCCATAGTAATATAACTAAAACCCCCAAGATTCCCCCAGTATTGTAGTAACCCCAATGGTGCCTCTGGTATTGTAGTTAAACCCCATAATGCCCCTATATTGTAGATAACCCCATGATGCCCCTAGCAGTGTAGTTAACTGGGCGTGTTTATACTGGGCGCAGTTATACTGTACACTGTCATACTGGGTGCATTTAGGCTACGTTTACACAATGTAAGTGTGACTGAACTTACATTGTGCTGCAACTGAGGGAATGCCGTCCGCAGTGTATACACATAGTATACACTCCAGCCAGGATCGCTAGTGGCGCCGCAAAAAACTGACCTGTCAGTTCACCCCATGGAGCATGCAGCTCCGGCTGCACGTTCTATTGTGAGCAGCGGCGAATTGGGATGCGGGCGTGCACGGATGCGCCCGCATCCCAATTCATCAGAAGTGAAGGTCATCCGGCCGGTACCGCAGTACCGGCCGGTATGATCTTCTCTGACACCGGTCCGACCCAGGTGAAAAGTGGGGTACTCTAACCTCCCTACTGTATAAGAGAAGAAAAATTAAAACTATTTATGACAACAACACACGGAGGATGGAGTCCTGCCTCACCACTTAATCACAGTTTAGTCAAAGTAACCATTAAAAAAAACTATTTTTTTGTGCTCAATATCTCTGCAGAAAGCGTAGTCTGACAAAAAGCTGCAAATAAAACCTTAGTGCCTCTTGTAGGCCAGAACTGGATCCAATCTGTGGCCGTGAGACAGGTTTTCCTAACAGCTAGGGCTGGGATTACGGGGTGTACAGAATAACATCAATGCTAGACTAGGGTACCTGGGGCCCAACGAGGGAGATGTTTTTAAAGACCCCTAAGTACAGTACATTATAAATATTACTGTATTAAAGGAGAACTAGGGAGAAAAGTATGTTTAGGAAAAAGTGTGTTTTCTAAAAAACTGGTTTGAAAATATAGATTATAGATCATATGGATTTGTAATTTATTTCTTTATAAGAGGTGAATGTATATCTAGTGAAGCTGTATTCTGTGAATCTAATTCGATTATCCTTTGCATGAACCAAACCTGACCCCTACCTGGCCCATGCCTGATTCATACCTGACTAATACATGACCCATACCTAACCCATACAGTACCTGACCTATACATGACCCATACCTGATTCATACCTGACCAATACATGACCCATACAGTACCTGACCTATACATGACGCATACCTGATAAATACATGACCCATACCTGATTCATACATGACCAATAGATGACCCATACCTAACCCATACAGTACCTGACCTATACATGACTCATACCTGACACATATATGACCCATATCTGACCCATAAAGTACCTGACCTGTACATGACCCATACCTGACACATACACGACCCATACCTGATTCATACCTGATCCATACCAAACCAATACATGACCCCCACCTGACCGATACAGGACCTGACCAATACATGACCCATACCTAACCCATACAGTACCTGACCTATACATGAAGCATACCTGACCCCTCCCTGACCCATACCTGATTCATACCTGACCAATACATGACCCATACCTAACCCATACAGTACCTGACCTATACATGAGGCATACCTGACACATACATGACCCATACCTGATTCATACCTGACCAATACATGACCCATACCTAACCCATACAGTACCTGACCTATACATGACCCATACCTGACACATACATGACCCATACCTGATTCATACCTGATCCATACCTGACCAATACATGACCCACACCTGACCAATACATGACCCATACCTAACCCATACAGTACCTGACCTATACATGACCCATACCTGACACATACATGACCCATACCTGATTCATACCTGATCCCTACCTGACCAATACATGACCCACACCTGACCAATACATGACCCATATCTGACCCATAAAGTACCTGACCTATACATGACGTATACCTGACACATACACGACCCATACCTGATTCATACCTGATCCATACCTGACCAATACATGACCACACCTGACCGATACAGTACCTGACCAATACATGACCCATACCTGATTCATACCTATGCCTGACCCATAACTGACCCATACATGACCCATACATGACCCATACCTGACCCATACATGTCCTATACATGACCCATACATGACCCATACCTGACCCATACATGGCCCATAAATGACCCATACCTAATCCATGCCTGACCCATATATGACTCATACTTGATTCATACCTGACCCATACTTTATCCATACCTCACCCATACCTGACCCTGACCTGACCCACACTTGCCCCTTGCCCAGTACCTACTACATGCTCAGACCCCGACTTGCCTTTGCCTCACACCTTGGTACCTGTCCTTTGGTCAGTGAGCCGACTGTTACCTGCACTTGGATCACTCTTAGGAAGTGACCTGGTAGTGTCTAGCAGTAGTTTGTCTAGGGTTAATGGTAAAGGGTACCAGTGGTGATATCAGTGCTATCAGTGGCAGCATGATAAGGAGCCCAGGCACGTTCCTGTGGACGTCCTCGCTGTGTCATGCTTACAGTATGCTGTTTCCCACACTTCTAGTCTTGCCTGTCCTATGCTCACGCATCACTACCTCACCCTTACTGATCTCCTCTCCGGCTCCCATGTGAAAACCAGTCCCCTGTCCTACAAGCAAACAAGTCCAGCATTCAGGAAATATCAGGTGACACACTAACACACACAAGAGGCCTCCCGGTGAGGTGACTTTCATGATATTTTTCAAACAATAGGGTTAAATGATACAGAGAGGACATAGAAATAATATATTCCTCCTAGGCCAAGAATCCCTATCAACATTATATATCACCTTCAGGTCTATACTGTCTTTGCAGGTTCACAATACAGGAGCAAGTGGCACCATTTCAAAGGCCACAGAATGATTCTTTGCTGTTGTTCTGATTGTGGATCATTCATGATGGCGCTAGGATCAATGATTTATCTTTGCACCTTTTATTTGTTTAATTTTTATTAATAAGCATCGCTAAAGGATAAATCTGGTGTCTTATATAGATTTTTCATTTACTTCTAGTTTAAAATCACAAGTCTTCCAGTACTTGTCAGCTGCTGTATGTTCTGCAAGAAGTGGTGTACTCTTTCCAGTTTGACACACTGCTCTCTGCTGCCACCTCTGTCCATGTCAGGAACTGTCCAGAGCAGTAGCAAATCCCCATAGAAAACCTCTCCTGCTCTGGACAGTTCCTGACATGGCAGCAGAGAGCACTGTGTCAGACTGGAAAGAGTACACCACTTCTTGCAGAACATACAGCAGCTGACAAGTACTGGAAGACTTGTGATTTTAAACTAGAAGTAAATGAAAAATCTATATAACTTTCTGACACCAGCTGATTTGAAAGAAGAAAAAAATCCTCTTCAGCAAACTAGACTCATCTGAACAAACAATGAAAAGTCTGTCGTATAAATATTATATACTGGGTTTTAAACTACACTATTTATTAGCAGCATGCTTCAGCTTTGACAAACACGCTAGAGAAACTCAGGCATAATGTGGAATTTATCTAGACACATCTATAGCATTATAGATGCGTCATGGAAGTCTAAAGACTGCTTTAGGCTATGTTCACACAACATCTTTTTTTGTGCAGCTGTTTTTTTATGTCATTTTATGCAAAATGATGGCAGTGAAACGGGCAAAAAAAGACGTTGTTGGAACATAGCCTTACTTGGTTCTATCGCACCTATGTAGTATGAGGTTATTATAGGACCAGACATGATTTATGATTCCATTGTTGTCCCTGCACGAAAAATTAACCCCTTAACGTCATGGGGCGTACATTTACGCCCCCACAGCCTGGGCCTTGGCGCAAATGGGCAGGGTACCGGGCTATGGAGCGGGCTTAGGAGCTGAGCTCGTTCCATAGTGGGTGAGGACTGGCTGCTATCTGCATGTCTACGGGGGTCCCGATCACATGGCCTGAATGCCGGAGGTCTCTTACCTTCCTCCGTGCAGTCAGGTCTTCACTCTTCTGATAGAGTCTTCCACAGGCAGGTTCTATCAGAAGATCACAGATAACACTGATCCCTGCTATGCTATGGCATGGCAGTGATCAGTGTGAGAAATCTAATGTATTTATGTGAAAGTCTCCTAAGGGAACTATAAAAGTGTAAAAAAAAAATTAAAGTTCTAAAAAATGTCCCGTAGCCTCCCTCCCCCAATAAAAGTGAAAATCACCCCCCTTCCCATTTTACACATAAAAATAATAAACTTAATTAACATATTATATACCGTAGCGTGCGTAGTAGTCCGATCTATTAAAATAAAACAATATTATTCCTGAAAATATTACTAATAAAAACTAGAGATCATGGCGCAAAAAATGATGCCCCACATGACCCGGTAGGTGAAAAAATAAAAGCGCTATAAGAGTCATAAGAGGCCATTTTAAATATACCTATTGGTAAAACATTTTTTACTGCTAATAAAAATAGTAAAACGTTAGAAAACCTAGTAAACCTGCACATCGCTGTGTTCTGACCGGCCTATAGAATAAAGAAAAAATGTCAATTTTACCGTAAAGTGCATTATGTAAACATGGAAGCCCCCCAAATTATGCGGAATTGCATTTTTTGACCCAAATTCACCCTAGAAATGATATTTTAGGGGTTCTGTCATTCACTTTACGGCAGATTGAAAGATGCCATTTCAAAGTACAAAAAACAAAGCCCTCACAAGGCCCTGTTAATGGAAAAATAAAAGAGTTATGGCTCTTAGAAGGCGAGGAGGAAAAAACGCAAAAGTGTCGATTGGCCCGGTCCTTAAGGCCATTTCATGCTCCATCCTTAAGGGGTTAATATATCTCACTTGTAAGCAATAATATTAGAGAGAAAAGCCTAGTCACCCAAAGGCCATGACCACACAACATCTTTGTTGGTAGCTTTTTGTGGACAGCTGTCATTTTGCAGTCAAAGAATGGCCGTTATTCCACCAATATATGTAAAATGATGGACGTCTGAAAAAACTACCTTGAAATGTCCAATAACAAGCGTTGTATTGTATGACCGATTGTTTTAATTTTGTACAATTTGCCTTCCCTATGTTGATTGCTGGATGTGGACGTAAGTTTTGTACGTGTCCTGCGGCCGATTATCCCAAATAATTGTCGTCAAACGGACATGTGTGATCGTGGCCTAAGGGTTCTATGACTTTTTTTAGTCATGATGTTAAAGCTATGTTCACACATTGTATTTTGCCCTCTATTTTGCCCTGTATTTGTAGCCAAAATCAGGAGTAGAATCATTATTGCACAGTTGCACAGTATGGCTATGTTCATACAATGTTTTTTTTTTAGTAAAGAACGGATGCTGCTGCAAAGGAATCAGCGTCCGTTCTTTACTGCAGAGTAAATGAAGTCAATGCAATGCCGCCCGTTGTGTTCACATGTTATTTTACCGCCCATTCTTTAGAACGGGCGTTAAAATTATGTACCTGCCTATTATTTCAGGATGCTGTTCAATAAACAGCATCCAGAAATAATAGCTGTGCACACAATGTAACGTGTAAAATTACATTGAAGTGAATGGTTAATTTATTTGCAGGCAAGTCAATGTTAAAAAAACAACGTTCCTGCAGCCGATACAGAAGTATCGGCTGCAGGAAACTTGCTGAATGTAGCCCGGCGGCTAGCAGTTTAACAGCGCCTGTTGCTATGCAATGAACGCTGTTAAACGAAGTGTGAACATAGCCTTTTGTGTTTTCAACCTACTCCTAGTTTTTGTAAAAAAAATATTGACTGAAATACTGTTGGAGCCTTAAGCCCGGTTCACACGCTGTATGACACCGGCCGTTTGGTGTCGGTGAAGATCATCCTGGCCACATCCATGTGCGCCCTCATCCCAATTCACCACAGCACACAATGTAGCTGGAGCTGCACTATCGATCGTGTGGATTGACAGTTCTGTGAGACAGTTATTCAATGAATATGACATGTCAGTTTCCCTTGCGGCGGCTTGCAATCGCCGCCGGAGCGCATACTATGTTTATAAACTCCGGCCCGGATTCCATTCATTTTCAATGCAAAGTGTTTTTTTAATTAATCACGGCCGTTGTTGCAAATTGCAACAACGGCCGTGATTAAAGAGGTTATCCAGCGCTACAAAAACATGGCCACTTTCCCCCTACTGTTGTCTCCAGTTTGGGTGGAGTTTTGAAACTCCGTTCCATTGAAGTAAATGGAGCTTAATTGCAAACCGCACCTGAGCTGGAGACAACAGTAGGGGGAAAAGTGGCCATGTTTTTGTAGCGCTGGATAACCCCTTTAATTTAAAAAATACGTTGTGTGACCATGGCCTTGCAGTGAACATGTACATTGATTAAACAAATGTAAATGTTAATATAAAATTAGACGCCTGCTTGCTAAAACAGTTGCTTCATAGGATATGGTGCCGACACTGAATTAAAAAAAAAAAGGAAAATATGTCGGTGTTTTTTTTTTTTTTTTAAGTCCGTTATTGCATCATTTTAATTGACTTCAATGAATTGCATTGAAGTCTATGGAATAGTGGACTTCATTTGCACACAGTGTATTAAATGACGGGTGTCTTTTGAGGTGGACGTCAAGTAATGTTCATAACAACTATTTTCAGGCATCTTTTTCAAACAATGGACGTTATTTTTTAGTTGTTTGATGTTGTTTCATCGTCATTTCAACGTCCTTACTATATGATTCAATGGATTTTCAAATTAAAGACAAAGGCCAATCACTCCACCTGAACTAGAATAATGAACAAGAAAAAATGTTGTGTGAACATAGCATAAGGCTCGACTGACACTTAGTAAAATGAAAAGTGATTTTGAGTAGGGATGGTCCAAACCTGCCGAGGTTTGAGTTCGTACGAACCTGAACTCTCAGCAATGATTCGCGCTGTCTTCCACCTCCGTGGAGAGGGTGGATACAGCCGGAGGACCGCCTGGAAAACTGGGATACAGCCTATGGCTATGGCTGTATCCCAGTTTTCCAGGCGGTCCTCCGGCTGTATCCACCCACTGCACGGAGGTGGAAGACAGCGGGAATCATTGCTGAGAGTTCAGGTTCGTACGAACCCGAACCTCGTCAGGTTCGGACCATCTCTAATTTTGAGTGAAAATGAAACAATGTATGAACAGATGAAAAAATTACATATTTTACTAAAGCAGGTGGTAAACACTGAGGATGTTCATTATCTGGAAGGTGAAAATCAATTACGGCTGTTATTCTATACTGTGTGTGTACTGCTGTTCCTATTCATTTCAATGTAGTGCATTATATATTGAAAATATGGCCATAGTTTTACCTCAAAATTACGGCTGTGTTTTACTTTTATTTTAATAAATATAATTAAAACATTTGCAAAAATATCTATTTACACATTGTAAGGCTATGTTCCCACTACAGGAACATAGCAGGGAAAGGGGTCCGTCTCATAATATCGACAGCCTAATGATGAGGATCTTTATTAGCCATCAATATTACAAGATGGCCGCCTTTCCCGGCAATGTGACTAGACTTGTGAATAGCTTTTATTTTTCACCACATGTTAACCTAGCCTAAAGGTACAGTATTTTAAAGAGAAACTTCCAGTATCCCTCTAACTACATCCAAACAACTCACACAATGCGACCTCAAGCTCCCCAATACTATATATATATATATATATATATATATATATATATATATATATATATATATATATGCATATCTATAACAATATATGCTTAGTGGTTTTGCTTTAAGGTGTTTTGTGTCCATGCAATGAAAATACATAAAAAATGGTGTGGATGCATTTGGGAGCAGTAGAAATGGTTAGCTCCTTAGTAGAGCCATAAAGAAGTAAACAGTAGGCTTGTATGAAGATCTATTGGGCCCCACAGTGCCATTGTCTTCAAAAGGAATTTAAAACAAATTGCTGAGGGCCAGTACATAATTTAAAGACTCACTGCAATTTTATGACTTGCTAATGTTCCTAATTACATGCCCGTGAAAGGCTTAATTAATTGGGGGATGTAGCAAAAAGTGGAGCCTATGTTTGTTATCACGGTTCCACTGCATTGATTTTAATGCCTACTGAGAATTTAGGACCTCTTTATTTGCACAAAGAAAATGCAAGTCTCCTGAAAAAAATGCACATAACGATCAACCCCTCGCTGCTATCTAATATACTTTTCTCTACTTAACCAAAGTGCTTGTAATCATATTTTGTAAATGTTGGTGCTGTTAATTGCATTGTAAGAGAAAATAGGTTCTGCTTGGCTGGTTGTGGAGAATTTGAAGTTTTTTTTTTTAATTCTTCCCATTCCAAGTGCTCTTAGAAGTAATCATGTAATCAAGTAAAACTATGAGTTTATACAAAAGTTTTTTTTTTTTTGTTTTTTTTTTTTAAATTAAAGTTCCACAGTTGAGGAGGCCTGCATTTTATTTACAAAGAACGATACACTTTCCCCGTCCTTGTTTTTATCATCTTTATATCACAAAAAAAATATCTTTTTTTTTTTATTATTGGAACCTATACTATAACTCATAGCAAAGCAAGTTGATTAGATTAAAAAAAATCTTAAACATTCATTTACTTCATTTTGAAAGGAGAACCAAACGTTTATTAGAGTTAAATAATTTATGTAATTATGCCATTTAGTATCACGTAAAATAAAAATAAATAATAGGTGGAGGGAGAAGTCGTTTTTCATTGATTCTACATAATAGAATGATGTACATATAAATCCAAATCTTCAATTATATTTATAAAAAAATCTTGTTATTAAAGACAGAGCAAGAGTGTTTTTTTTTTTTTTTTTTTAGATATTTTCCCCCCAGAAAAGTACAACCTGACAGTAATAATAAATTATATAATAAATACATAAAGGGCAAATAATCATAATCAATAATGTAACCAATAGTAACCATTATTGACAATAAAATACCATATTGTGCCTATAGGTCTAATATTATAAACAGTATATTGTATATCATTTACATTCCCTACGACTAACAATAAAAAAATTTAACAAAATATTGACTAGGCACCATGTTCACCTTTGCTTGAAGCAGGTTGCATCATTTATAGGAAATACCTAGAAATTTTATTTTAATTTATCTAATAAGATATTGTATAGTATATTACTTTTTGGATCTGTAAAAAACTTATAAATATAATAGAAAATATAACAGTTAAACATTAACCATTATACTTGCCCTAATTGTTTTTCTATTGTTGTTATTAAAGAACCTTAAGGCAATGTTCCCACTATGTAAAATTTCCCACTTTATTAAAATTTTGGCATCAAATGACGACCACAAATAACCTAAAATGCAAGAGCCTTCTAAGTGACAACACTAAAACAATACTATTATATAATATTTCTTGTGCTCCTCAGAGAACAGTATTTGGTAAATGATCATTATGCTGTTATTATATCAATAACCTGCCTAAGTCTTCCTATGAAGTGTTTATTAAAATGGACCAGAAAGTAGAGATAATCTAAGTAGATGAAAGTTTGTTTCCTGAGGTTGGCGAATATTGGGTTGGAATCGCAAAGGTTCACGAATCACATGTAAACTATAGTAGCTACAAAAGTGGGACTATTACAGTGTCAAAAATTGGAAAATGACAATTTAAAAAGTCAATCAGTCAATTTCAACCATGGACAGTGGTGGACAGAGTGATGACAATCCATGTAAAGTGCTACTGAATAATTTGTTGCTGCAAAATCTTAGAGGCCACGTCCACTTACGTTTATTCAGCCAGATATACCCTCCCGCTTGTAGCCATATATGACCCTTGTAGCCAGATAAGCCCCCCCTGCAGTCAGATATACCCCACTTCAGCCAGATATGTCACCCATGCAGCCTAATTTGCCCCCACTTGTAGCCAGATATGCCCCACTTCAGCCTGATTTGCCCCCGCTTGTAGCCAGATGTTTCCCTTGTAGCTAGAGCTTATTGGCTTGCTAGCACCATTCCAGCCAATCAGGCTACAGTGCTATTTAGCTGATAAACTGTGGCTGGGAGGGGGAGCTGGGCGTAGGTGCAGTAGCATGATGTGTCTTCTGAGTACAGCTACAATGCCGTAACTGCGGAGAGGATTTCCAATGTGTTTCAGTAACTGTGAGTATTTGCAGGGACCCATTGTCATATAGGTAACAGCGACGCACGATGGCTTAATGCTTTTTTTGCAGCACAGATCATGGCCCCAAAAAGGAACCATAACACCTACAGATGTGTGTATGGGGCCATATGATCTGCTTGTGTGAAATGATTAAACCAAAAAAGTGAGGGAAAGAAGAGAAACCCTCCAAAGAAAAACAAATGCAAGACCAAGTATGATAAATTGTTGTCTTTTATTAAAGGACAAGTGCCATGAAAAACTTTTTCCCAGTAATTGAAGCACATTACAAAGTTATATAACTCTGTAATGTGCTTCAATCACCTATCTGCCTCCCTTCCCTGTCTTTTCCCCCTCCACCCCCTCCAGGAAGTGTCCTAACTCACACAGACCTGATGACTGCCATCACCGTCACCAGTCAGCTCCTTCTTGTGAGGATGAGTCATTAGCTGGAGGGCTGCTCTAGGTCCTGTTACAGCAGCCCCCCCTCCCCAGTCCAAGTGATGGCTTGCAGTTGTTCAGCCAATGGGAGCTGAGCAAGCTAAGTCACCTGACAAGGCAGGGGAGGGGGGGGGGGAGCTGCTGTAACAGGAGAAAGAGCTGAGAGAAGAGCTTGGTGACGGTGACGACAGTAACTAGGCCTGTGTGAGTTAGGACACGTCCTGGTGGGGGGTGGAGGGGGGAAAAGACAGGGAAGGGAGGCAGATAGGTGATTGAAGCATATGACAGAGTTATATAACTTTGTAATGTGCTTCAATTACTGGGAAAAAGTTTTTCATGGCACTTGTCCTTTAAATATACTGTATCTCAAATATATAAAACTATTGCATGTCATGATAAAATACATATAATAAGAGCTGGAGCCTATACAAATCCCCAACAGAGGGTGGATGAGAGTAAATTACGTTACAGTAAAACCATACTAGAGATGAGCGAATTTGCCAAAGTTCAGGTTCGTATGAACCTGAACTATCGGCTTCTGATTCCCGCTGTCTGCAGCCTCCGTAAACAGGGTGGATACAGCGTAAGGACCGCTTGGAAAACTGGGATACAGACATTGGCATAGGCTGTATCCCAGTTTTCCAGGCGGTCCTTACGCTGTATCCACCCTGTTTACGGAGGCTGCAGACAGCGGGAATCAGAAGCCGATAGTTCAGATTCATACGAACCCGAACTTTAGCAAATTCACTCATCTCTAAACCATACATACGGGAAAGACAAAATATAACCAAGTTACAGAAAGTAATTTACATACATGTGTATTGGGCACTGGGCATATAGGAACTATAATATAACTCACAGTGGATGAAAGTGCATAAAACACATACAGAATCAATACACATTTCCCATACATCGTGTCCTTAGTACATATGACCACCGCACCACTCACCCGACACGCGTTTCGCCTGTTACTTTATCGAGGGTGAGGGTGATAAAGCAACACGTGAAATGCGCGTCTTTCTGCTATTTGTTAAGGAATTTCGCAAAAAAAAAACAAAATGGCGGCAACATATACTGCCTGGAATGTCAATGGGTGAGAGAAAGGGATTAACCAGTCCAATCAGCTGGCCAGGCCCCTCTGTGATGTCAGCACCTCCCCCTTCCCCTCTATATAAGGCGGCTCGGTAACGGAGGTGGCCAGTTGGCTTTGTGTGGAGCAGAGAGCAGGATGGCAGCAGGCAGTTACAGCATAGCAGGGAAAGACTAGCAGAGTTATATAGGGACAGAGAGGAGAGGAATGGTGAAAATTGGATGACTGGCTGATTGACATTTTTTTTAAATTGTGATTTTCCGATTTTTGACACTTTTACAACAACATGCTTTAACAAATTCATATTTCTGTAATAGTCCCAGTATTGTAGCTACTATAGTTTTGGCTGTTTAAGGGTGCGTTCACAGGTACAGGATCTGCAGAAAATCTTCAGCAGATTTGATGGCCCAAATTTGATTTGCTTTGAATCTGCAACTTCAAATCTACGCTAAATCTGCTGCAGATCCTGTACGTGTGAATTAATGGAATTTGTCTTGTCTTGGAAGTGAGTCTACCACTCACAGACCAATAATTTGCAAAGCTCGAAAAACAAATTTCCGGCTGCTTCGCTCATCTCTTGGCATAAACAATACGTGGTTGATAGCACAAAAGGAAAGACACAGAACCAAAACCATAAGGCTATGTTCACACACAGTAAGAGACCGGCCGTTCCGCGACCCCTTAAGCACTTACGTAAGTGATCTTTCCGGCCGCGGACATCTGATGCGGGCGCATCAGAGCTTCCCATAGCCCACAGTGAAGCAAGCGGCCAGAGCCGCTTGCTTCACCGTGTGAACTGCCAGGTCAGTTTTTTCCAGCGCCGCATGGGATCCCGGCCAGAGGGAATATGATGTGTGTATGCTCCGTCCGGGATCCCATTGAAAATAAGGCTATGTTCCACCCCTCAAAACTACGTCCGTAGTTCTGAGGTGAGAACTACGTCCGTAGGTTTACATAGTGTGAACATAGCCTAAAAATGTACATCTTTATTTCATAATGAATAAAAATATAAGATGAATAAAAAATGGGACAATGTCCGCAATACAATCAATCCTACATATGGGGTCACATGCAATTTCTTAGAAAATAGGTGCACAATACAATAAAAATGTTTGCAAGCCATCTCACATTAATAGAACTACAACATACACCTAAGGAAAGACAGCAAAAATGTAATTCTACAACATACAGACCAGTGCAGTGCAGAGTATTGCAGTGTATTGAAGGCATTCCCGAGTTGCCATTATACTGAACTCTTGGTAATGTGCCATGATTCTTCATATTTTTCATTGTTGATCTATTCATTCAACATGATCTCTGGAACCATTGACATTTGAGAGTGCTTCTAATCCAAAAAATGACTGGTGAACCCAGGGCCAGCAGTAGAAAAAAAGAACTCATTCAGAGAACCTAGACACCAGATCCCCAAATGTGTGCCAATGCAACCTGTCCAAAGATTTCCTCTTGTAGACCACAGACTGCTTAGGTGGGATAACTACAGAAGCGGGAAGAAAAAAGGGGTATAACTAGCTCATAGAAGACCCCCCCCCCCTGTGAGTCACTGGATGTAATGTTACTGTTGTCTTCTATAAAGACTTCCAAACTTGCTTAGAGCTGATATATCTTAAGGTTCCCAATCCCCTTATTTTTTTATCGGCTCTACTCGCCACTTGCAGCTGGTTTAGCTGTATTATTATTTTATGTTTCTGTGTGAACATAACCTAAAACAACAATAACGTGTTTTTCTCCAAGGATGAGGCAGTGGCTTAGTCAAAGCAGGAGGATGGTCAGGGCAGGTGGCTTAGGTGCAGGTCCAACTGTTCCAGTCAGCAACATAAGAGAAAAATGGTACAGAAGAGGCCAGGCAGGTAGGCATAGTCCGATAAACAGGGACGGATCAGCATACATGGAATTGCAGATAAAGGAACAACACCTTCACTCGAGAACACAAGGAAACAACAATGCTAAGAGAAGAAGGAATGGGTGGGGAAGATTTTATTAGGTGTTTGAGAAGCAGGATAGGTAGAGTAAAAATAATGTTATACACACTAGGCCTTTAAAGCTATTCAGGGGTTCCAAGCTTCAATAATGATCTTCTGAAGCATGCCGCAGCATGTCCTACCATATTAACTGCTTGTTTGCTGTTGTCTCCATCTCCCCTAAAATATAGTTTTATTCCTTTCTGTGCTATATCGGCCAATTGTCTGTGCAGGCTCATTAACCATTTAAATGCTGTTGTCAGTTTAAATGGCTGGTCTAGTGGAGGGATCACCCCTGACCTTGCTCCAACAGCCCATCGTAATCGAGCACGGATGTCATGGATCAATGCAGTACATATGTAGTGCATTGATCTCCATGAGAGATCAGTGCATTTAAATAGAAGTTTCACAGGGGGACTTCTAGTTACAATGTAAAAAACAAATAAAAAAAATCCCGTCCCATAATAAAAGTTTCAAATCATCCCTCTTTTCCCATTTTAAGTTAAAAAAAAAAACATTTGGTATTGTCCAAACTATTAAATATGTGCATTCCTAATCTCACATAGTAAATGGCGTAAGCACAAAAAAAAGTGCAAAAATTGTAATAAAAAGTTGCATATACACAAGCAAGGTACCGATAGAAAGAACAGATCAGGGTGCAAACAAATGACCCCTCAATAGAGCAATTTTTAACACATTTAGGGGGAGATTTATCAAACATGGTGTAAAGTGAAACTGGCTCAGTTGCTCATTTTTTTTACCATCTGACAGCAAATTTTATGGAAAAATTAGGCCTGTCATTGCAAAGTACAATTGGTGTCGCAAAAAAGCGATCTTGTGGGTCTGTAGGGGGGAATAAAAGCAAGTGCTGTGGCCTTTTAAACACAAACACAGTCATCAAAGGTTGAATTAAGAATAATTCATGTTTATCTTTTTATAGTTTACTATCCCCCAAAGAATTTATTTTTTACGGTTGCCAGTGTGGCAATGTCACGATTGCTAATGGCATTTAGGGAGGCTGCCATCTAGCCCTTACCTGTTCCGTGTGATCCTATCCTTTACAATCAGTTTGCAGATCAAAAATTCCATCACACTGCATTCCCCATTATATGTGTTTTTAGCAAAACCCACAATAAGGCCTAAGAGGATCCCTTATTATATGCCTTTATTGTATGGCCGGGGAGGGGGTGGATATAGAAGCCGCCAGTCACTTACATCCTTGGTTCCAGCGCCCAAGACGGGACCCCACTACGACTGCTGAATGGCTGAGCTGCCTTGAGACGTCACGTTTCAAGCCACAGGTCAGACCAGGAAGCGGCAGTGGGACGGGAGAATGGGGCGGTGCAATCCGGGACCCGGCGCTGGAACCGGGGAAGTAAGTGACCAACGGCTTCTATATCCACCCCCTCCCCGGCCATACACGAAAAATAACCCTGGCTTGAAGTACCCCTTTAAGGATTCAAGTGATGTGAAATATAATTATGCCTCTCAAATAAATTGCGAGATGCATACCAAATGGGAAAAGGAAGGCGGCAAACATGAACACTTTTTACTTCAGTTTTCTTAAAACTGACGCAAGCTTCATTAAATCATTTCTCACACTATATCGCAAGGCTTAACATTTTGAAGATCAGCATAAGGCTATTCACCTAGGAACTAGTATTCATTTTCGGTGGTTATACTGAATGCAATAAAAATGTCACCATGTCAATACATCATTTCAGGACTATGCATGACAGATGATTTTCTAGGTATTAGGAATAGGGAGTTCAGACATGCTATGAAATGCTGCGCATTGTCTTCAGAGCTGCCGCTACAATGATTTGTAAAGAATCAATACACCTAAGAAATCATGCCAGCTAATGTGTGTGCATTCCATTCAGGCTCATATTCTTTAGTTCTTCCCTTAGAGAAAATACAATAAAATACATTGCATACAAAACAGAGTTTAAATGATAAAAACAGAACCAAATCCAATCCCTTCTAATGTGAGAACACTAGTATGTCAGATAATAACTCATTGGTATTTATTGTACTTTCCATATAAATTACAAAGAAAATGCTGAAATATTCTTACAAAAATTTTAATTTAGCAATGGTTAAGGTCTTCATCCCAAGGTGGGAGTTCGGGTGAGTATTGCATCTAAAATTTTTATCACACCCGGCAGCCTTAGAAAAAACTCAGTTCCCAGTTGACTCTCTTGTGAGGCAAGGTATTCAGAATGTAAAGGTTTTTTTTTGCTTTACCTAGAAGACATAACATATTGTTTGTACATTTTCTTACAGTTTTATATTATAAGTAGGGATGAGCAAAGCTGGAATCACAACAAAGTTTGCAACAATTTGCTTATTTAACCCCTTCACATCAGCAATATGTATAAATGCAATCCTGCAGTGAAGAGGCTTTAAATGTGTACGGGGGCCACTCCATTGTGAGCCGTTCCTGCTTATGTTTGAAAGGCCATAGCGCTTGTATTTTTTCACCCACAGACCCACATGAGCCCTTATTATTTGTGACTACAATTGTACTTTGAAATGACAGGATTAATTTTTCCATAAAATATGCATAGTGAAATTGAAAAAAAAAATCTCAATTTCTTTAAATTTCAGAGGGTTTTGTGTTTACATCGTTCACCTTTTGGTAAAACTTACACTTTATATACCGTATTTTCCGGCGTATAAGATGACTGGGAGTATAAGACGACCCCCAACTTTTCCAGTTAAAATATAGAGTTTGGATTATACTCTCTGTATAAGACTACTCTTCCAACACACCAAATAAAAAATAATAAGTAACATCAGACAGCAGCGAGGAATACCAGGAATACCAGTAGGATACAAGAGTGGGCCAGACGGCCAGCAACACTCTACCTCATCTCTTTTTTCCATACCCCGAACGCCTGCAGCTTGCTCTGCCCTTCATATGGTTGCTGCATATAGCGGGGATGTGTCCATCTTTGAGCTCCCCCACCATATGCTTCGACTGCAGATTCTTCAGTACCATTCCAAAGTTTTTCAGCACCCGCCCTATAAGACGACACCTGGCGTATAAGACGACTCTTGACTTTTGAGAAGATTTTCCTGGGTTAAAAAGTAGTCTTATACGAAGTCAGTACGATTACCATAGGCAACTTATATAACTTTTATTTTATAGCTTTTGAAAAATTAATCCTGTTTTTAAAAAACGAAATGTTTCTAAAATTGCTTTATTACCATCCTCATAATACTTTTATCCTTTGGTCTTTGAGGCTGTATGATGTGTAATTTTTGCACCATAATCTGCATGGCTGCGGGGTCCCGATCACTTACACTGACAGACAGGAGTAAAACACCTCCATCCTGTTGGATCAGCCATTTGTGTATAGAGTCTGCTCTTAGGCAGATTGGCGATAGTACTGATCAATGCTATGCTACGGCAATGTGGTGCTATGGCATACCATTCATAGTATATGCAATCAGAGCATTGTATAAATAAGTCCCCTAAGGTACTTATATATGCAATCTAAAATGTGTAAAAAAAATGTAAAAAAGCTTTAAAATATATTTTTTAAAAAACCTAATAAACCGCCAATAAACGTTAATATTACCTAGTTTCCAATTATACAAATAATAAAAAAAAAAAGAAAAAGAAAGATTAATATATACCTGTATTGTAGCGTGCAGAATTGTCTGATCTATTAAAATATAACAAAACTGTTCCGGTGAAACGGTGAAAAGCATAAACAAAAAGAGAGGGGGAAAAAAACACCAGGATTGTTGATTTTTTTAAATTATATATTAGAAAAAAATGTATAAAAACCAATCAAAATTTTTATTTTACACCAAAAAAATACCTATAAAAACTAGAGATCATGGCTCAAAAAATGATGCCCCAACCAGCCCTGTATGTGAAAAAATAAAAGCATTATAGCTCTTGGAAGGTGAGGCAGAACATTGCATCAATTTGACCTGTACATCCATGCATCAATGACCTTTACCATTAAAGGATTAACAAAGCAAATTTTTGCAAGCTGTGTTTGAAAATTTGTTAAACATGGAGGCTGCACATAAAAAAAAAATGGTATGCTCACCTGTCCACACTCCCCCAGTGTCCTCCTCTTTTTCTCTAGCCACCACCTCCGGGCTGCTCAGACAATTATTGACTTAAAAACGGGCCAGTGATTGGCTGAGCAGGAAGTCTCTCGTTTGTCTCAAAACTGACAGCCTGCTCAGCCAATCACTGGATATGGCACTGTCCCTCAGTCAGTGATTGATGGAGCAGAAGTTTTGGCTGTGGGCACATCGGAGGCCAGAGACTAAGGATGCTGGGGAGGATGCTGGGGGAGCAGAGACAGGTAAGTAGAGATGAATGAATGGCTGAACTGCACCAAAACAGTTAAACATCTGCGATTGTTCAGCTGTTTTAGCGCGGTTGGTTTAAGATTTGGTTCGGGAGAACCTGAATTTTACACCAAAAATTTGTGAACCTGCTGAACCAAACAATTGAAGAATTTGCTCATCTCTGATCATAAGGAGTAAACTACTTTTGTCACATTACATAATTGACTAAGCTACATAATGATTCAGTATTTCATTGAAGATTCGGTTGCTAACATGATAAACAGAATAATATTATGCCTTTCTCTTAAAGTTAGTGAGTTCCAATGACAATCTCCAACCCCTATTGCTATACATTGTCATATATTTATTCTCAGACACAGTTCATTATACAAAGTCTTAAATCTGGCTTGACATAGAGACATACTCCTCTATCTTCCACTTAATTGCCCTATGCTGCGCAATTATGCGTATCATCATTTCTAAGCAATCCTAATTATATCATAGAGCTCATTATACGTTAATAACTCCTTCATTTTGCTTGCTAAGCGTTTTACATTTGCATACATTTAAAGTTACTAGTGCTTTAATTCGAACTCTTCTTCCATGTGAACAGTACTCTGTGGAAACTAGAAAGGTATGTTAAAATCAAAGCCACTTGATAAGAGCTATGTCATTGAGATGTCTTCTTAAAAAGTTGACATATAAAGAAGGCTTCAGCAATGTAAGGCTAGGTTCACACAACATCCAAGAAAGGAAAAAGACGTCCGTCTTTTGTGTAAAAAAGACATCTGTTATTGCATGATTTTAATTTAATAAATTGCATTGAAGTGTATGGAATAACGGATGTCTTTTCCACTCAATGTATTATGTATTAAATGACGGACGTCTTTTGTGGTGGACGTCTTCAATACACTGTGAAAAAGTCGTCCGTTATTCCATTCAATTCAATGCAATTTATTGAAGTCAATTACAATGATGCAATAATGCACGCCTTTTTTACATAAAAAACAGAACTTTTTGGCCGTTGTGTGAACATAGCCTTTGGAGCCATGTTATTTAAAGACTCTTTTCCCAAAAATAACCCAACAATTGTCTAATATTTTATCAATTGAGAGATACTTTTGCACACTAAGCAGGAGGGTTAGGGCCCTATTTGGACTGATTTGACAAATTATTGCTCCGTGTAGGAGAGACAATGATCAGCCGATGAATCGATCATCCGCTAATTGTTTGTTTAGGCCCTGACTTAAAATCATCGGACGCAGACCGCGCATCACTACGTGAATTAGCGATGCATGGCTGACGATTCAATAAACAGTTTACATTACCTGTAATGTAAACTGTTCGGGCAAAGGCTGCACGGACATCGCTAAGGATGTCCATGCAGCCCTTTCTAATAATTATTGGGTCGTCTAATAGGCCGAGTAAACGAGTGCCGATCTTACAATATTGATCAGGTGTTCATCAGTCCGTCTAATAGGATCCTTACAAAGATAACTGATGCCCTTATTCAGAATATTACAACACATGCACAATACTTGCCGGTAAGGTATGTTAGTTTCTGTTAGCAATGTGCACCAAAAAGCAACATTTACATTTCCAAGGGGTCTCTGCCATTATGTGTTGCCATGAGTTCTTCCCAGTTCAGGTTGGAGAGATGCAGTTCATGTTCCAGGATTGGATTGATGAGGCAACTGTCCCGTCTGGCAGATTCTGTGCATGAGCCCTATTGTAATTGATAGGAACCATTTACAAAACTCACCGGGCGTGGGGCCATTGCATTAGTAACCCAATTTCCCTTACATGTGCTGCACCTCTCCATGCCAAAATGTTAAAAAAAACATGGCAACACATAGTGGCAGCGACTCTTTACATTTTCATTGGCTGGAGAGTAGTGATGAGTGAATAGTGAAGTATTCGAATATTCGATATCCGTACGAATATCTCCCTCATATTCGAATATTCGATCGAATATTCGATCCCATTAAAGTCTACGGGAACAAGTATTGGATTATTGAAAAACATCTATTCGACCACTTGGAGGTAAAAAACGGAAGTTAGGGGATTTGAACGCTTATCGAATATTTATCGAATATTCGGCAAACTATTCGATAATTTTCGATAGATCGAATACCTTACTATTCGATCAAATATCTTCCAGCAAGCGCAGCCAATATGAAACTTTGTAATGTGTGTTAATTAAGCAGAAAAATTAAGTGGCCGCACTACCCCTTTAAGGCTGAGGAAATCCATTATGCTAGGCAGCCTTTCCACAAGCTTTTTTGTTAAAAAACACCCAAGCAGCACGCTGTATCGAACCTTCTGCATTTGACTCCTGATGCCTTCCCGCTCCATGGGGAAGGAGTAGACAGCCCAGGGACCGCCTGGAATTCTGGGATTCAGCTTAGGTAATAGGCTGTATCCCAGAATTCCAGGCAGTCCCCGGGCTGTCTCCTCCTTCCCCAATGAGCAGGAAGGCATCAGGAATCAAATGCAGAAGGTTCGGCTAGGTTCGAGTTCGATAGAACCTAAGGGCCTTATTCCACCGGATGATTATCGTTTGCATAAACGTTAACGATTAACGATCTCAAACGACCGCTATTGCGAAAGACCTGAAAACAGTCACTCATTTCCATGGAACGATAATCGTTACTTATGATCGTAATTACAATAATTTTTTCTTCGCTATTTATTCGCTATTGCGTTCATATCTATTGCTGACGATCGATGGATGTCTTATTCAATACGAACGATTTGCGAACGTTTTGCGAACGAGCAACGATAAAAATAGGTCTAGGTCTTATAAAGCGATCAACTATTTCTCGTTCGGTCGTTAATCGTTAACTGCATTTCAACTGAACGATTATCGTTTAGATTCGAACGATTTAACGATAATCTGAACGATAATCGTCCGGTGGAATAGGGCCCTAAGATTTTCCGCTGTTAAATCATCCCTAGTTATGAGGTATTTCGGAGAACTGGGCCAAGCAAAACACATGGCTGGAGCAACCCAGCAAATTCTTCCTTGGAAAGGCATACTGAGGATTGGGATAGACTCCTTACGGACTTACAGCCGCACTAAAGATTGACTTGGCCTAGATAAAAGCAAGTCTATGTAAGAAAAATATACAATCACGCTGAGAGCAATCTAATGAAAGAGAGAAAGAATAAATAAATAAATATATAAACTAATAAAATAAAGGTCTTTATAGGTGTCTGTGTACTTTACAACTTAAACAAGTTCGCATTACTATTTGAGTTGAACAGAATTTTTTTATTTATTTATTCTGTGTTTTTTTTTGTAGTACAAATGAATTGTTTTTTTAAGAACAATAACTCACAAGTGCCGCCCAACTTTTGGACTATTCTTCCCAACTTTTTTTTTTTTTTTTAAAGCAACTTCTAATGTAATGTAGTGAGGCATATTTTCCAACTGAAGCACAATATTTGTTTCACCTGCAGATAATTCTAGAGCAGTGATTTCAGCCGCATACTTTAATGTAGTTGTCAAATAAACCACTTCATTTTATTATATTATCTGAAGGGCTCTTAAATCAGAGAGAGTACACAGCACAATATCCGAGAACAATCTATCTGATTACATTCTTTGATGTGTTGTTTTGCTCAGATGTGCTAACAACAGATTTTATATGACACAGACACCATAGGGATACAGCAGTAGTTAGCTTGTCAGAAATGGAATGATATAAATCTCTTTGGGGGAAAAAAAAATAAAGCCAGTGTTTCTGATTTCTTAAAACTCCTGAAACTATGTGTAGAACATTATCCCAATCACTTCCATGTCTTCTGATGATGAGAATAAATGTAAACAAGTTGTGACATTTCATAGCCGGACTCTAACTGCTTTATTGCAAGAAAATAGTTAAAGGGGTTATCCAGTGCAACAAAAACATGGCCACTGTCTTCCAGAGACAGTACCACTCTTGTCTCCGGTTCAGGTGTGGTTTGCAATTAAAGGGGTTATCCAGCACTACAAAAACATGGCCACTTTCTTCTAGAGAGAGCCCCACTCTTGTCTCCAGCTTGGGCGGGGTTTTGCTGCTCAGTTCCATTGAAGTGAATGGAGCTTAATTGCAAATCGCACCTGATCTGGACACAAGAGTCGTGTTGTCTCTGAAAGAAAGCGGACATGTTTTTGTAGCACTGGATAACCCCTTTTTAAACTCCATTCCCTTCAATGGAAATTGGTTACAAAACCTGCATTCAAACTGGAGACAAGAGTGGTGCTGTCTCTAGAAGAAAATGGCCATTTTTTTTAGCACTGGATAACCTCTTTAAACCCTTCCCTTATCAGAACGTAACTGTACGTCCTAATGATGGGGAGGGGGTTTCAGAGAGGGTCGCCTTACACAGCCCCATAGACGAAAGGATAAAAGTGTTATAAGGATGGGTATAGAGCAATTTTAAACACATTTATTTATTTTTTAAAGGTTTTAATTTTTTAACAGTCAGATAAAATAAAAGTTTTATAAACTGCATATCGTTGTAATCGTACTGACTTGAGGAACATATATAACATGTCAGTTTTACTATAGAAAGAATAGTGTAAACGTGAACCCCCCCCCCCAAAAAAAAAAAAAGAATGAAAATAAATTCCTTTTTTTAGAAAAATGTTACTGCACAAACAATTTTTTTCTGGTTTCACAGCATACCTTATGGAAACATTAAGTCTGCCATTGCAAAGTACAGTCGATGGTGAAAAAAAATATGGCTCATGTGGGTCTGGAGGTGAAAAAATGCAAGCGCTATGGACTTTTAAACACGAGGAAGAAAAAATTGAAAATTAGCCCAGTCCTGTTAAAAAAGTGAAAACCTTTTTTAGTCAACAGAACAATGATTTCCATAGCACTTGTCAGTTTTTATTTACTTCTTTTTTTAAAGGGGCACTTTGACCCCTTCAAGACCGAGCCCATTGATGCACAGATGTCCGGGTCAAATTAATGCAATGTTCCTCCCCGCTCTCTAAAAACCATAGGGCTTGCGTTTTTCCACCTACAGGGCATGTTGGGGTGTCATTTTTTGCGCCATGATCTCTAATTTTTATTAATATCATATTGGTGTAACAGAAAAATTTTGAACGCTTTTTATTAATTTTTTTCTGATATATAATTTAAAAATATGATGCTGTTTTTTGTGTTTGTTTATTTCGTTCACCGTGCGGGAACAATAATGTTATATTTTAATAGATCGGATAATTCCGCAATCTAGGACATATAACATGTTTATTTATTTTTAAAAAAAAATATTTTTATTTTTATAATGGGCAAGGGGGTATTTTATACTTTTATGGGAGGGGGGTTATAAGGGTTTTTTTTAAACACTTTTAATAACTTTTTTATTACACTTTTTTCACTTGAAAACATGCAATGAAAAGATTGCATATACTGATCTATGCTATGCCTTAGCATAGCATAGATCAGTGTTATGGGCGATCTATGCATAGAGCCTGCCTGAGAGCGGACTCTATACATAGAACACCAATCCGACAGGACAGAGGTAAGTGACCTACCCCCATCTGTCGGTACAAGCGATCGGGACCCCCGTAGCATGGCTGCGGGGGTCCCAATCACTCAGTGACAGGAGCTTGTCCTGTCACTGAGTACCTTAAATGCCGCAATCACTATTGACCGCGTCGTTTAAGGGGTTATTGACAGGCAGCTGTGGGATCCCAGCTGCCTGTCATTATTCTAGGATCCTCGGACACTGATGTGTGTAGGACCGCTCTCCCTGCAGGAGTCCCGCACACATCTACAGCCCCTGAAGTCAGGAACAAAGATATACATTCCTACTGCACAGGGTATGTGCAGCAGGAACGTATATGTACGTATTGCTAACGTGAAGGGGTTGAAAAGGGGGTATCAAAAAATTGTTTTTTTAAGGGAAACTATGACCGGGTTATAAGTATCTAACCAGCTAATAGCTCCCTATAGGGCATGGGGTGCCGAGCAGGAAGGTAGCTGGGGATGGACCAGTGCACTGGGGCAGTAGCACCAAAACAACCTAATTGCATAAGGATCAAACTCTGAATATCTCAGAAACAGCCCTGAGGATGAAAGTAAGAAACCTTCCTCTTCAGTGCCCCAGCCCCATAGGGAGCTATCAGCAGGCTAGATACTTTCCTTTAAAAGCAATTTTCTGATTCCCTTTTTTAAAGTTCCCCTTTAAAAAAAGAAGTGGTAAGTTTCCTTTTAATAAAGCTATGACCCAATATATATAATTTTCTAATAGTATAATATATAACAATATATTATACCCCAAGATATATAACTGTCTTATAGTATAATATATAATGATAGTATAGTCTACCTGTTATTTAAAAAAAATCTTTTTACGTTAGACAGATATGTCAAAAGTTTTGATGACTAGATGAGTGTTTAGATACTAACTGATCTCCAGAAATTGCAGACAGAAACAAAGAGTAGCGCGTTTCACTCCTTGGTTGGCTGCAATCTCTATCCAGCTGGTTATCCAGAGATCGGGCTGGCTTTAAACATTAGGAACATGAGTGATCAAAACTTTTGTCTTTATGACATGTTAAAATGTATCTGAATGACAGGGACACTTTACGTGCATTTGAATAGCCTTAAAGACCAAGGGGGAGATTTATTAAACATGGTGTAAAGTGAAACTGGCTCAGTTGCCCCTAGCAACCAATCAGATTCCACCTTTCATTTTCCAAAGAGTCTGTGAGGAATGAAAGGTGGAATCTGATTGGTTGCCAGGGGGAACTGAGCCAGTTTCACTTTACACCATGTTTAATAAATCTCCCGCCAAGACTTTAAAGAGCATTTTTTTACTCTTGGTAACTTTCTACCTAATACAGTTTAAAATGTTTTCTACATAGGTCTTATAGTGCTCAACTTTGCTCCTCCAGCCCCTACAATGTGCTGTCTGCTCTATTTGCTTTTTATACTAGTCCACAGCCAATATGATTCTCTCCTGAAGACTAACTTCTTTCCTCTCTATCTAAAGTCAGTGTGAGCTGTCCTCCACAATTTCTCTTCCTCCTGCACAGACTTTTTTTCTGGGTAACAGCTAAATGGTAGGACATTTCTAATAAAGATTATTTAGAAAGTTGCTTCATTTTGTATTCAGGAAAGTAAAAGAAAAAAAAAAACAACCATCGCCTTTAAATTCAACTAGGACCAAATTTAGGTAAAAGAATTACCAGTTGTTACCTAATTAAAACTTATAAAGATGGTATTCTTATAAAGTATATGGTTTTTTGTAGTTCTCTAGAAGTGTTTGTTTTCTTCTCTTCAACTTTTTAAGTTCTACTACTGTAGCTTTAAGCACAACGTAGTAAAGGTTTCCTTCACATGTTAATGTTCCATGCCATAAACTTTGTCAGTGATGTAGAAACCATTAAGGCCAATCCCTTGAGGACATGTGCAAAAGACACATATTACACTATTGTAATTAGGTGAAGTTTGGATTACCTCTCAACTGATGCATGTCCAGTACTAAACATTTGACAATGTTGCTGCTCAGTACTAGTTAATGAATATAAATCCAATGGTTTATTGCTAGAAAAACATGTAATATGTTGCAATGGACAGAATTCCAATGGCAATGCCCCAGGGTAGACGCATGCTGTAAATAAAAAAGAAGAATGTTCTTTTGCCACCTTATCTCACCTCTTAACTATGCAACTTTGAAGGTCACAAAGAAAAGCCAGAAAGCATTTGTAGTAAAATCTCCTAATGAGTATTGTTTCTCTTTGTAAAGACCACCAGTCGGCATAGGGAGTCTGATAGGCAAAACTTCTTAAGAAAAGGCAAGAAACGGGGCAAAGAAAACCTAGAGTACTGCTAAGAATTTCTAGAGATTTATTTGTCATCAGTCTATTTTTGTTCACAATTACATCACATCACCTTAAAGTGACTCTGTACCCACAATCTGACCCCCCCCCCCAATCTGCTTGTACCATCGGATAGCTGCTTTTAACCCAAGATCTGTCCTGGGGTCCATTCGGCAGGTGATGCAGTTATTGCCTTAAAAAACAACTTTGAAACTTGCAGCCCTGTGCCCAACAGACATGGCCTAGATTGTGTATGCATTAGGCTGGCACACCCTTTCTGTCCCTCATCCACGCCCTCCTCATCATTAGGAATGCTCCAGGCAAATTTTCTACTATTCATCACCTGTGTCAGCACGGCAAATGGGCCGGACCGTTAAGGCATCTGTGTAGTTTTCACTGCAGAGGAATAGGAAAAAATGGTGAAGAGGGCGCAGAGGAGAGATGGAGGGGTGGTGCAAAGTGAAGGGCACAGATACTCCAAGCCACGGCCGTTGGGCACAGGGCTGCAAGTTTAAATGTTGTTTTTTAGGACAATAACTGCATCACCTTTTGAACGGACCCCAGGACAGGTCTTGGATTAAAAGCAGCTATCCAAAGGTACAAGTGGTTTGGAGGGGACAGATTGTGGGTACAGAGTCACTTTAAATGTTTTGTGGTGATAATTCACACGTTGTAGACATGGAAGAGTCTGTAGAAACACTTCAACCTGTTCTCTCTAATTTGCAAGCATGTGTCCATATGGAGTAATCTGGGCTTTAGTGTGAAGAGTGTGAAGAACAGCAAAGTCTTCTATATTGGTGAGACAGGGGCGATAGAGTTTTGGATTGTTTTATGTGGATGACATTCCCAATTCCTAGAGTACAACCACATTTGGCTACTATGTTACATAGATAATAAGGTTAAAAAAAGATGGATGGATGAAGGAAAAAGGGTATGGAAGAACATTAGAAATGAGCGAGTACCAACATACTCGAAAGCTCATTACTCAAGTTGAGCATCTTTAAGTTTACCCCCGATAAGCCAATAATTGGCTTCTCAGGTCATCATTCTCCTTATTACACAGAACGATATCTGCCTGAAGCGGCCTGATAAGCACCAGTGTAATAGGACCCTAACCTTGTGCATCTTGTGAGAGTTCTGCAATCTAGGACATTTTTGGAATGTAAATGATGTGCGCACTATATAAACAATACGGACATGATGCTCACACATTTCTTCTTATGTATTGTTAAACTATAAAACCTCAATAAAAAGATTAAAAAAAGCTCTGAAACCTCTCAGTTCCTTTGTTCTTGCCAAGGTCTGGCAACAGCTCATTCCACTCTCCCCCAAATGAAAAAACCTGGTTGGCTTGGCTGAGCTGAATTGTTTATGAGGTTGGCCAAAGACCAGCTGTCAGCCAAACGTTTGGCCAGCAAGTATAGTCATGTGATTCCATGATTTCTATTGAAGTTCCTGTGGAAAACCCTCCAATATGCATATAGGCATGATCTTCCACTCAACACTTATGTCTGCCTGTTATTAAATTGACTTAAAAAAAAAAAAAAAATTATATATCATATATATATATATATATATATATATATATATATATATATATATATCGTAAATAATAATTTATGCCCCAGTTCATTGCCATGTTACATTTTATTCTTATAGGAGTGATACAATTATATGCAGTCTGAGGCCCCTATTACACAGAGTGATAATTGGCCGAATAAGGCCGCTCACTAACGATGTCCGTGCAGCCCTTGCTGCCCAATAGTGTAATTGCTAAGTTAAGAAGTATCGATCTAACAGCTTGTTTACAGTTTATGATTGTCCCATGTAGTAGGACCCTAAGCGACCTTGTGTAAGCTAACTCTATCAGCACAAATCTCTTTTCCAGATCTCTCTCTATGGTGCTTCTGTGAAGATAAAATGTGTTGCTCTGAATTGCAGAGACTGGATTCGAGCAACTTCTTAACTCTTTTTTGGTTTGCACATCCTCAGCTTTGGTACAGCTAAAATTCTTTGTGTTCAGGATGGCTTTTCACTGTGGGCTGTGGCTGCTGGAGAAGATGATGGCAGAGAGATGCCCTTTGTCCTTCAGTGTCCTCCTGCCATCATCCTCTCCAGCAGCCACAGCCCGCACAGCTGTGGGAGTTGGGTCGTGACATCACCATTTTATCCAGGAAGTGACATCCCCATTAGGGATGGTCCGAACCGAACCCGAACCCTCGGTAATGATTCCCGCTGTCTGCCCGTTCTGTGGAGTGGGCGGATCCAGCGGGAGGACCGCCTGGAAAACAGTTTTCCAGTCGTTACTCCCGCTGGATCCGCCCGCTCCACGGAGCGGGCAGACAGCGGGAATCTGCTGCCAAGCGTTCGGGTTCATACGAACCCGAACCTCGGCAGGTTCGGACCATCCCTAATCCCCATGTTATCCAGGAAGTGAAGCCTTGATGTAGTAGTAAGTGCAGGGAAAAAGCACTTTATGTGCATTTCCCGTAATAAGTGTATATTGGTGATTTGTATAACTTTTGGGAGGCAAACAATACTTTAATACACTGCACCAGTAATATACCACAAGCCCTAAGCTACATGAGGAAGTACTGCAAGTCCCAGAATATCCTCTAAATAGATACAATGTGTAACATTCAGCTACTAAAACCCCAACATAGTAAACAAGTAAATTACAGCGCAGTGCAGCTATATACACATATATAAATATACACACACACACAAATATATATATATATATATATATATATATATGCACAATTGCTGGACGTGCATCTGAAATGTTGCTGTGTGTATCCATGAGCTAATAAATCACCGTTTCTACACTATTTGGGAGTGCTGCAGTCATATCCTTCTTGTGGAATATTTGTACTACACCGGTTGACCCAGGTGGGACAGCTGGCACCCGGTATACAGCAGTACAAGAGTGCTGCAGACTTATCTTGTAGATAGATAGATAGATATATCAGCAGTGCACCTGTATTACCTCTGTTCTGCACTGCGTTGTAATTTACCTGTTGACTATGTTGGGATTTTAGTAGGCGAATGTTACACATTGTATTTATTTAGAGGAATGTAGTACTTCCTCATGCAGGCTATTCTCGGAGTTGTAGTACTTCCATAATGGACATCTTGGATTTTTTTTTTCTTCTTCTCCCAGGCACAGTGCCATACAATGGGTAGTGGCTGTACCTGGTATTGCAGCTCCTCTCACTCCCTTCAGTGCTATAAGCCACAATGTCAGGTGCAGCTGCTAATAGGAAATGAAGAGTCCATCAACAAGAACAAAACTGGGAAACAACTGTAACCTGTCACCTGTGCCCAGGCTTGTTGTATATTACTGGTGCAGTGTATATTCCTTTATATCTAGTGAAGGCTGGGACTTGTAGTGTCTCAGTACACCGGTATGTCTGTATTCACATGCTGTGCTGGAAATATAATCCATTACACAACTCTATTTTAGCAGCATAACATGGAACTTATGAATATTTTTTATTTTTTTTTATTTTTTTTGTCATTATGAACTACAATTGGTCCAACAGAGAACATGTCCCCAATATGACTGATGTTATGTTGCAGTGTTAGTAACATTATATAATATATAATTATATTAAAAAAATCCATCATACTGCTCTGTAGATAACAATCTCCTTCCTACATACATTGCTCATCCTTATCTCCATGTTACTATGACAACAACGTGTACACAACTTCACAGTACAGATCAGGTGACTGATGACATCACAATGCTATGTTTAGGAAAGCATTGTGATGTCATCATAGACGCTTTGTGACAGGTTCTATGCGCCCAGGATGCACTGGAGTCACTCTGTAGTTTGCAGCCGGTCGGAGAGGATGGAGCTACAGAGAGTTCTGGTGTTTTTATCCATGTGTAGTTTGTACTTCGGGCAAGAGATGACGGAGTCATCAGGTAATGGCTTCATATTGAAGGAACTAAATGGACATTGTATTTCTGTAGCTGGGAAATGTATTTAATGTCTGGATTTTCCTTTCTTGACAGTGATCGGGGATTCGGGGATGGAGATTCCCATCAACTATAACGGAGGCCATAACAGTGAGTAGTTACTATCACAATGATGTTTATTATATACAAATATATATATTCCTAATAGTAATAAATAACATATACTAATAATAATTGTCTTTGTTTATTACCAGGCGGAGGTCTCATTGGTGGAGTTATAGGGGTGATTGTGGCCGTTGCTGTCACCATTTTCTGGTAAGTTCCTGCTCATTATATGTTTTGATAGTTATAGGGGGTTCTGGGGTTATGGGATCTCTTCTACAAAGCGAGACATGAAGCCTTGAGGGGGATGAAAAAGGAAAGATTTAGGAATTCTGGCTATTCCAGTGTAATATAGATATAATATAGAGCTGACATGTAGTTTACTATCAGAACTATAGGGGGCGCAGCAACTATTGCAGCCATTCCCAGGCTATATACAGATAATAAGGGATAATAGGTAAATGAATTGTGATATCTATATAAGTTTATGTAAGGATTTTACTTTGTTTCACAGCGTGATATATTGGTGTCGGCGCAGACGTCACCGCCAGCAGCCAGAAAGTGCTGATTTAGAAGAAGTGGTTGTCCTTATACCAGGTAATAATTACTATACCATAAAGGGGGAGGGGGGTCTAAGATCTAGATTCTAAATGGTGGCCGTACACTTGTATTATAGAAGGTGGTATCGCTGTCATTTACCTTGTACACTGTTATTTTTTATACTTTCACCCTTTCAATCTGTTAGTAGAATATTGGCTGCTGTTTATGGCGGCCTGTATTCTGTCTATGGAGCAGCAGGTATAGCTTCTCATAACACATGTGGATTCTCATGTCTTCCCTTTTACATTGTAGATGTTCCAGAGATTGTGATATCAGAGGACAAGCCAGAAGAGGAGATCAGTCATAAGGAAGAAATCCCTCAACAACATATAGGTATCATCACAGTACTGAAAAAGACCACAGAGCAGACTGTAAGCCACATCAAGAACATCACTAAAAAAAGTAACGTTGTGGATGCCCAAGGACGCATTCGGGACCCTGTGCCTATAACCTTGCAGGAGAAAAAGAGAGAGATATTAAAAAAAAAACGATTCTGGAGATTCCGCTCCTGGCTAAAAATAAGAAAAGAGAAGACCAGGACCAGGAGTCAAATAAAGAGAGAGAGAGAAGAAAAAAGCAAGGAAGTCAGGCTGTGGTTAAACAGGAGGAGAGAGAGGATTAAAATAAAAGAAGAGAAAAACCTAAAGATACGCAGGAAGAGGTCCTGGCTATGCTGCGGATAAGACCTGGACAGCAGCCGTGGACTCGGCCTATTCCTAATACATGTACATACCATCAAATAAATCCTATACATGTAAATCTTGATGACTTCTTGCCATTTCTTTACCTATCACACCCTTTGGGTGAGATCACTGTGATTTCTGCATTTATTACTGTTGTACTATTCTCTTAAGTGATCGGCACATGTCCTCTGCTACCATATTAAATAGGGCGCCAATGATCCTATTTGTCTGCTACAGGTTACGCCCAGCAAGTATCCCCTGGGGAAACCATCACTATAGCAGATGAAAGAATGTAGGGAGGCAGCAACGGACCGGGGTAGTTTAGGCCCACCAGGGAATTTGATTCTAGTGGCGCAACCTGCATACACCAGTTATAACCACATTACATTTAACATTACTCTAGCGACTTTGCACAGTTCTTTGTATGTGAAGAGCGATGCCAGCTCATGGCTAGACACCACCAGCGTCGGGCTGGGCCAATGGAGGATACTCCAGGGTGTGCCTGTCTCCTGCACACTTGGTGGCTGAATCCCAAGACAGTGATACAGCTGCTGTCATCACCTGACTGGACCCCAGCGTCGGACTTGGCCACCGGAGTATGCCTCGACTCTGCTGGCCTGCCGCTTCGTCTATGCTGGCATCTGACTGGGCCTCTCACTTACCCAGTTAGATGATAGCTCTGACTTCCAGAAACGGGCCGACCCGCATCCCTCTTTTCAATTGTATGCACTTGCGCTACTGATGAGCACTTACAGTTCCTCCTGGGCTAGCACTGGGACTGACACAGCAAGAAGCAGAAACCATTGGCTTCACGCTGTGTCAATCTTTTTTGTGGCTGGAGGCAGCATTATGCCTCCCATCACAAGAGGCTGCGCTCAGGCGCTGGCCGTGCAGAACAGAAAGGCAGAGGCTGGTGAACTGCCACAGCCTGGACCAGGTGAGAACTGTTTCTTTTTTTTTTCTTTCTATTTTTACTTACAGATGGGGATAATTGCCTCTGCAGTGGCTCATAGACATTTGTTAAGGGGTGTGTGTGTGGGGGGGTGCTGCTAAACTTTTTTTAGGAGAGCTACATTTCAGGGTGGAGGGTAAATACCAACTAGCTACATAAAGGATACTCCCTAAAAGTGGGATATTACCAACTGGGGAGGGTTACTGCTGGTGGGGGTTACCTACTGTGGATGGCTACATAAGAGATACTACATATTGGGGGCTACAGAAATGCCTAAGTACTATATGGGTGCACAGAGGGGGCTAATTGCTATATGGGGACAGTAGAGGCCTAATATATGGAGGCAAAGAGGGGCCTGACTACGATATGGGGGTGCAAAGAAGGCCTAACTACTATATAGATGCAATGTGGTAGAAGACGGCACTCTGTAGGTCTGGTGGTGCTCGTGGTAGGAAATATCCTAGGACAGTAGAAAGATGAATCCCGGCACCCACCAAATAGTGAAATGCTTACTTTATTGGTGCATTACAAGCAGGAGGACGTGTTTCGTCTCAGTAGCCTTCATTAGTTCCAGCTTCATCAGCTGATGAAGGCTACTGAGCCAAAACACATCCCCCTGCTTGTATTCCACCAATAATGTACTGTAAGCTTTCACAATTTCTTGTGTGTGCCGGGATTCATCTTTCTAAATACTATATAGAGGTACAGAGCGGCCTGGTGACTATATGCGGGAATGTAGGGGTCCTGTCTTTTATATAGAGGGGGCTTCTCTACTATATAACAGCACAGATAGGGGGCACTTTTTACTATGTGAGGGCATAGAGGGGTCCTAAACTCAACCCAACATACAGAAACAACAATGGGAAGAAGTCATTTTGAACAGTAGAACAAAGTAACAAGATAACTAAACAGATTCTCTGTCGTTGCTGTGGAAGAGCACAACTTTTTACACTATCATGTCTGCAAGCACATCCTTATTCATATGAGTAATACTTACTGTTCATTTATATCTAATCATTGTGTAAGTCATCCCCTTTACATTACACTACGCCTCTGCTACTCCATTTTCCATTTTTTATGTTTGTGGCAGATAATGCGTGTGGTACCAGTGACTGGTTTCTGTACTAGAGATGAGCGAACTTCTCAAAAGTTCGTTCCGATCGGACTTCCAGATGTTTTTGAAAAGTTTGTTCCAACGGAATTTCGGATTTACAGGATTTTATAGTTTAAAGCATCTATATGATACGGGGCTAGTGAATTTGGTTGAATTTAGGAATCTACATGTCAATAACATCGTTATCTTTTCAATATCTCAAAGTCATTTTTTTTTAGACTTCAATATTCACCATTACAGGGTCTATGCAGGAAATTCACCATGACAGGGTCTATGCAGGAAATTCACCATTACAGGGTCTATGCAGGAAATTCACCATTACAGGGTCTATGCAGGAAATTCACCATTACAGGGTCTATGCAGGAAACTCACCATTACAGGGTCTATGCAGGAAATTCACCATTACAGGGTCTATGGAGGAAAAAGGTCACAATTGCAGTGAAGGAGCAGCAGTAGTCATTGGAGGCCAGCGGAGGTCCAGCAATAGTCATTTGAGGCCACTACAGGAGCAGCAGTAGTCAAAATGAAGGCCAGGCAGGATCAACAGTTGTCAACTCAGGGGACTCAGTTCTGTAATTTCTCTACCCTTGTATGAAATATTAAGTGATTCTTTGCTTACTGGTATTGTGGTGGGGGACTGGCGTAAGGCAAATGTAGTGCCAATCTTCAAAAAGGGCTCTCGAACTTCCCCAGGTAACTATAGACCTGTAAGCTTAACGTCCATTGAAGGGAAACTATTTGAGGGGCTTAAAAGGGACTACATCCAGGAATATGTAGTGGCTAATAGTATTATAAGTGATAACCAGCATGGTTTTACTAAGGACAGAAGCTGTCAAACCAACCTAATATGTTTCTATGAAGAGGTAAGTAGAAGCCTGGACGGCGGCGCGGCTGTGGATATCGTGTACCTGGATTTTGCAAAAGCGTTTGACACAGTTCCTCATGGACGTCTGATGGGTAAGTTAAAGTCTATTGGTTTGGAAAATGTATTTTGTAACTGGATTGAAAACTGGCTTAATAATCGTACCCAGAGAGTAGCGGTCAATGATTCCTACTCCGAATGGTCCCCGGTAATAAGTGGTGTGCCCCAAGGGTCAGTACTGGGCCCTCTTCTGTTTAACTTGTTTATTAAGGATATTGAGAATGGAATTAACAGCTTTGCAGATGACACCAAGCTTTGTAGTATAGTACAGTCTATGGAGGATGTGCAGATGTTACAGGATGACTTAGACACACTGAGTGTTTGGGCGTCCACTTGGCAAATGAGGTTCAATGTAGATAAATGTAAAGTTATGCACCTGGGTACTAATAACCCGCATGCATCATATGTCCTGGGGGGAGTTACTCTGGGAGAGTCACTGATGGAGGAGGATCTGGGTGTACTTGTAGAATAGACTACAGAACAGCACACAATGTCAGTCAGCTGCTTCTAAGGCCAGCAGGATATTGTCTTTCATTAAAACAGGCATGTACTCTCGGGACAGGGATATAATATTACCGCTTTATAAAGCTTTGGTGCGGCCTCATCTGGAGTATGCTGTCCAGTTTTAGAACCCGATTCATAAAAAAGAGGTTCTAGAGCTGGAGAGGGTACAAAGACGGGCAACTAAACTAATAAGGGGAATGGAGCATCTTAGTTATGAGGAGAGATTAAAAGAATTACATTTTTTTAGTCTGGAGAAGAAACGTTTAAGGGGAGATATGATTAACTTATTTAAATATATAAATGGCCCCTACAAGAAATATGGGGAAAAGATGTTCCAGGTAAAACCCCTTCAAAGTACAAGAGGGCATTGCCTCCGCCTGGAGAAAAAAAGGTTCAATCTCCGGAGGCGACAAGCCTTCTTTTTCAACCGTATTAACTATGTAACTATGTAACTATGTAACATGGAGGCCAGGCAGGAGCAAAAGTTTTCAAAATGAAGGCCAGGCTGGATCAACATTAGTCAACATGGAGGCCAGGAAGGAGCAAAAGTACGCAAAATTGAGGCCAGGCAGGAGCAAAAGTAGTCAACATGGAGGCCACGCAGGATCAAGAGTAGTCAACATGGAGGGCAGGCAGGATCAAGAGTAGTCAACATGGAGGCCAGGCAGGATCAACAGTAATCAACATGGAGGCCAGGCAGGAGCAACAGAAGTTAAAATGGAGGCCAGGCAGGCAGGGCCGTCTTAACAGCATTATGTTCCCCTGGGCAGAGGTGCGAATTGCCCCCCCCCCCCCCAACCGCCACCATCAAATCCCCCACATCTTTGCATATAGTGCCCCCCATATAGTGCCCCCCATAGTAGCCAATCTCCCCATATAGTGCCCCCCATAGTAGCCAATCCCCCCATATAGTGCCCCCTATAGTAGCCAGTGCCCACATAGTAGCCAGTGCCCCCCATAGTAGCCAGTGCCCCCTTGTAGCCAGTGCCCCCATAGTAGCCCGTGCCCCTCATAGTAGCCAGTGCCCCCCATAGTAGCCAGTGCCCCCCATAGTAGCCAGTGCCCCCCATAGTAGCCAATGCCCCCCATAGTAGCCAGTATCCCTATAGTAGCCAGTGCCCCCATAGTAGCCAGTGCCCCCCATAGTAGTCAGTGCCCCCCATAGTAGCCAGTGCCCCCATAGTAGCCAGTGCCCCCCATAGTAGCCAGTGCCCCCATAGTAGCCAGTGCCCCCATAGTAGCCAGTGCCCCCCATAGTAGCCAGTGCCCCCATAGTAGCCAGTGCCCCCCATAGTAGCCAGTGCCCCCCATAGTAGCCAGTGTCCCTATAGTAGCCAGTGCCCCCCATAGTAGCCAGTGCCCCCCATAGTAGTCAGTGCCCCCCATAGTAGCCAGTGCCCCCATAGTAGCCAGTGCCCCCCATAGTAGCCAGTGCCCCCATAGTAGCCAGTGCCCCCATAGTAGCCAGTGCCCCCCATAGTAGTCAGTGCCCCTCATAGTAGCCAGTGCCCCCCATAGTAGCCAGTGCACCCATAGTAGCCAGTGTCCCCCATAGTAGCCAGTGCCTCCCATAGTAGCCAGTGTCCCTATAGTAGCCAGTGCCCCCCATAGTAGCCAGTGCCCCCATAGTAGCCAGTGCCCCCCATAGTAGCCAGTGCCCCCATAGTAGCCAGTGCCCCCCATAGTAGCCAGTGCCCCCCATAGTAGCCAGTGCCCCCATAGTAGCCAGTGCCCCCTAAAACAACAAACCAGTTACTCACCCGTCCGCCGGCCCCAGCAGCTCCTCTCCCGGCAGCGCGTCACTCCCGACATCCTCCAGCACAGGCAGCGGGGTACAGAGAGACTGCCTGTGCCGGAAGTGTCCTGCAGCCTGTATCATGAATGATAGAGGCTGCACAACACTCCGGGACACAGGCAGCGTCTCTGTACCCCGCTGCCTGTGCCGGAGGATGTCGGAAATGCGCACTGCCGGGAGAGGAGCTGCTGGGGCCGGCGGACGGGTGAGTTCCTGGACTGCCCGTCCCTTCTATCGCCGCTCAGCTGAGTCGATCAGAAGCCCAGGAAAGTGCTGCTCATTGCACTTTCCTGGGCTTCTGATCGGCTGTCAGCTGAGAAGCGATAGAAGGGGCGGGCGGAGGGGGTGGCTCAGGGCCGCTCACTATGCATATGCATAGTGAGCGGCAATAGAGGGGGCGGGCGGGACGGCTTCCTTGCGGTGCTCAGTACTGCTTGGAAGCCGTCTTCGCTTTATAGGATGCACTTAGTTTTATAAGTGCGTCTTATAAAGCTAAAAATACAGGTCCCAGAGGGCAGGGGGCCCCCTAGGACGCAAGGGCCCCCGGGAAGCCGCCTACCCTGCCCAATGAATAAGACGGCCCAGCAGGCAGGAGCAAAAGTAGTCAACATGGAGGCCAGGCAGGATCAACAGTAGTCAACATGGAGGCCACGCAGGATACACATAAGTCAACATGGAGGCCAGGCAGGAGCAAAAGTAGTCAACATGAAGGCCAGGCAGGATCAACAGTAGTTATCATGGAGGCCAGGCAGGAGCAACAGTAGTAAACATGGAGGCCAGGCAGGAGCAAAAGTAGTCAACATGGAGACCAGGCAGGATCAACAGAAGTCAACATGGAGGCCAGGCAGGATCAACAGTAGTCAACATGGAGGCCAGGTAGGAGCAACAGTAGACAACATGGAGGCCAGGCAGGAGCAACAGTAGTCAACATGGAGGCCAGGAAGGAGCAACAGTAGTCAACATGGAGGCCAGGCAGGAGCAACAGTAGTCAACATGGAGGTCAGGCAGGATCAACAGTAGTCAACATGGAGGGAAGGCAGGATCAACAGTAGTTAACATGGAGGCCAGGCAGGAGCAACAGTAGTCAACATGGAGGCCAGGCAGGATCAACAGTAGTCAAAATGGAGGCCAGGCAAGATCAACAGTAGTCAACAAGGAGGCCAGGCAGGATCAACAGTAGTCAACATGGAGGCCAGGGAAGATCCAGCAGTGGCCAACATGGAGGCCAGTACAGGAGCAGCAGTAGTCAACATGGAGGCCAGTGAAGGCCCAGCAGTAGTCAACGTGGAGGCCAGTACAGGAGTGGCAGTTGTCAACATAGAAGCCAGTGAAGGCCCAGCAGTAGTCAACGTGGAGGCCAGTACAGGAGCGGCAGTTGTCAACATAGAGGCCAGTGAAGGCCCAGCAGTAGTCAACATGGAGGCCAGGGCAGGAGCGGCAGTAGTCAACATGGAGGCCAGTGAAGGCTCTGCTGTAGCCAACATGGAGGCCATTACAGGAGCGGCAGCAGTCAACATGGAGGCCAGTTCAGTTTCAGTTCACTTCCCACTCTTTCCGCATTGGCGCAGCAAAGGAGGCGGAAAGAAGGTGGTTAGGGGAGTAGATGGTGCGTCAGATTGGAGGGTGGGAGTCTAAGAGGTTCAGATCCTGGGCCATTCATGCGTTCATCTCAGGATTTGATCAGGGATATTAAATACGACCTGCTCCGTTTATGGTCGAGGTTCCTGGGCCTGATTGTAGTATGGTCTGAGATGGTGGCCCGATTTGTCTGGAGGCACGCTCGATCTGTGGACAGACTTAATAGAGCTCGGGGAAGAGTGAACCGGGAGGTGTCTCGGTTTGTTGCACGCAATGGGGGTATAGTGGTGCGACACAATGAACTGGAAGTGCCAGATTGGGGCTTTATGGGCAGAGATGGCGTGCACCTGAATAGAGTGGGTTGTGATTTGTGGGCTTCTGAACTGCAGGATGGGATCGAAAAGGCTATCAGGGTGTTGCGTGACTCGCAAGCCCATGGGTCGGGCTTGCTCGCCGTGGCGGTGGGGAGGTCGGGGATGGCGCGGATTAACGAGTTGTTTGGAGGTAATTTGGAGGCGTAGCAACACCTTTTTGGTTACAGGGCGTGGAAGCGGGTAGGGGTTGCTACTGGTCACTGCTTAGGCGGTGTTATCTCATGGTGCTTGGAACGCAGTAGGCAGTATTGTGGCAAATTTGCCCCTCTCCCATGCGTTGCGACATGGGAATCTGTTTTTCATACTGCCAGAAGTGCCATCCTTTACCTCCCCGGGTACGTTTATAGTTATATGTATGTTATACATATAAGGTTTAGGATTGTTGGAAGATTTTGTTAATTGTTCTGGATAGGACATTTGTGCACTTAATAAAAAAGGCTGCTGTGGCCATTTTTCCAATGTAATTGGTGTCAATGTCAGTTTTTGGTGGGTGGGCGTTACCATGGGTATGGGGTGTATGTGGTAAGTCTACACACCCGTAATCTACAATACACCAGTTGAAGGGAGGGCGGCCCCCTTGTAGTTGACCCCCTATCTCCCCCCTTGTAGATGGCCCCCTCGATCCCCCCCTTGTAGATAACCCCCCTCTCTCCCCCTTGTAGATGGCCCCTCACTCCCCCTTGTAGATGGCCCCCTCTCCCCCCCTTGTAGATTGCCCCCTCTCCCCCCCTTTATAGATGGCCCCCCCTTCCCCCCTTTATAGATGGCCCCCTCTCCCCCCCTTATAGATAGCTCCCTCTCCTTCCCCTCATAGATGACCCCCCCTCCCCCCCCCCCCCTTTCCTTATAGATAGCCTCCCCTCCTCCTCCCGTGCAGGCAGGGGAAAAAAACAACAACACACAACTCACCTCACAACACGCTCCCCCGTCGAGCCTCTCTCCTCCTGCAGCATCCGTCTGTCCCCAGCAGATGTGCGGTCCTATCCCCGCGCATCAGAGAGCTCCCTGTGCGCCAGGGCTGGGACTTCCGGCAAAGGAAGCGTCTCTACCAAGCGCTGTCTGTACCGGAAGTCAGGGCCACAGCCTTGGTTGAACTTGATGGACATGTGTCTTTTTTCAACCGTATTAACTATGTAACTATGTATATGGACTCTTGTGACCGCAAGCAAAACAATGCTTGCGTTCACAAGACTACTTGATAGGGGGTCCTCGCGAGCCCCGCAGGCCCTCTGGGCCCGTCCTAGTGGCGGGCCGGGTCACAGCAGCAACCGCTGCGACCCTGGTAGTTACGGCACTGCCCTCCATCCTAAAATGTAGCTCCCCTCCAAGAGTTTAGCAGCACCCCCCACCCCTTATCAAATATATGTGAGCCACTGCAGAGGCAATTATCCCTACCATTTCACCAGCCTCTTCCTTCCTGTTCTGCAAGGCCAGCACTTGAGTGATGTGTGACCTACATGCGCCGATACAGAATAAAGAATGGTACCAGAATGTCCTCCAAGAGAAACTTCTCCCAACCGTCCAAGAGCAGTTTGGCGATCAACAATGCCTTTTCCAGCATGATGGAGCACCTTGCCATAAAGCAAAGGTAATAACTTAATGGCTCAGGGAACAAAACATAGAGATTTTGGGTCCATGGCCTGGAAACTCCCCAGATCTAATTCCCATTGGGAACTTGTGGTCAGTCATCAAAAGACGGGTTGACAAACAAAAACCAATAAATTCTGACGAAATGCAAGCATTGATTGTGTAAGAATGGACTGCTATCAGTCAGGATTTGGTCCAGAAGTTGATTGAGAGCATGCCAGGGAGAATTGCAGAGGTCCTGAAGAAGAAGGGTCAACACAGCAAATATTGACTTGCTGCATTAACTCTTTCTAACTGTCAATATAAGCTTTTGTTACTCATAATATGATTGCAATTATATTTCTGTATGTGATAAAAATATCTGACAAACACATATAAAAACCAGAGGGCAGCAGATCATGTGAAAATATAATATTTGTGTCATTCTCAAAACTTTTGGGCATGACTGTACATGTATGAGGAACAGGCTGAGTCCATGGCTGGTATCCCGGTCTCCTCAGCAGCATAGCCAGGACCTCTTCCTGTGCAGCTTTAGGCTTTTCTCCTGTTTTATTCTGATCCTTTCTCTCCTCCTGTTTAGCCACAGACTGACTTCCTTGCTTTTTTCTCGCCTTTCTCGTCTTATTTCACTCCTGGTCCTGGTCTTCTCTTTTCTTATTTTTAGCCAGAAGCGGAATCTCTTGAGTCCTTTCTTTCTCAGTATCGCTTTCCTTTTTTCCTTCAAGGTTATGGGTACAGGGTCCCTTACCATTCCATGGACATCAACTTTACCTTTTTTAGTAAAGTTTTCTGCGGTCACTTTCAGGACTGTGAGGATGTTAATGTGTTTAGGTATTTCCTCCTCGTCCATGGTCTCTGCTTCTTCATCTGGATTTTCCTCTGGTATAATAATCATCTCTGGAACTTCTGCAATGTAAAAGGGAAGACATCAGAATCTGCATTTGTTATAAGAAGCTATACCTGCTGCTCCATAGACAGAATACAGACTGCCATAAACAGCACCCAGTATTCTACTAACAGATTAAAAGGGTGAAAGTAGGGACCCTCCATTGTCCAATTCCAAAAATAACAGTATACAAGGTAAATGACAGCTATACAACTCTCTATAATACAAGTGTATGGCCACCATTCGGAATCTAGCACTTTGACCACCCTCCCCCTTATGGTATAGTAATTATTACCTGGTATAAGGACAACCACTTCTTCTATATCCGCCATTTCTGGCTGCTAGTGGTGACACCGTCGCAGACACCAATATGTAGCGCTGTGAAACAAAGTAAAATCCCTAAATAAACTTATATAGCTATCACAATTGATTTACCAATTCATATATCACCCTCCCCCTATCTGTATATAGCCTGGGAATGGCTGCAATAGTTGCTGCGCACCCTATAGTTCTGATAGTAAACTACACGTCAGCTCTGTTCCCCAGAAAATAGAGCAAGATATTTATTGTATTGTATTTATATTAGGCTGGAATGGCCAAAATTCCTAAATCTTTCCTTTCCCATCCCCCTCAAGGCTTCATGTACGGCTTTGTAGTAGAGATCCCATAATCCTGTAACTGTGTTTTATTTGTCTTTAGCAGACATGCCAAACTCTGGCCCGCGGGCCAAATCCGGCCCGCGGTGCCATTATCTTTGGCCCGCCGCACTATTCTCGCATTATATTAATCCTGGCCAGTAGACATCGCAGATTATAATATGGGAGGTACGAAAGGCCGCTCAGACCTCCCTAATCTTGTAGGCCGCAGGCAGTTTTTAGCCTGCGACCTAGCAGTATGTAAGAAGTGTCGATACGCCGGAAACTCGGTGACGTCGCGTGCGTCCAGCACCGGAAACGCAGTGACGTTGTCGCGCGTCCGGTGCCAGCTGTGACCGCAGGAAGGGTGAGTCTATGGGGGAGGGCTGGCTACTATATACGAGACTTGGGGAGGGCTGGCTACTACATAAGAGGCTATGGGGGAGGGCTGGCTACTATATAAGAGACTATAGGGGAGGGCTGGCTACTATAAGAGACTTGGGGAGGACTGGCTACTACGTAAGAGGCTATGAGGGAGGGATGGCTACTATACAAGAGACTGAGGGGGAGAGCTGGCTCCTCTATAAGAGACTATGGGGGAGGGCTGGTTACTATATGAGACTATGGGGGAGGGCTATCTACTATATAAGAGGCTATGGGGGAGGGCTGGCTACTATATGAGACTACAGGGGAGGGCTGGCTACTATATAAGAGACTATGGGGAAGGGCTGGCTACTATATTAGACACTATGGGGGGGGGGGCTGGCTACTGTATAAGAGACTATGGAGGAGGGCTGGCTACTATATAAGAGACTATGGGGAAGGGCTGACTACTACATAATAGGCTATAGAGAGGGCTGGCTACTATATGAGCCTTTGGGAAGGCTGGCTACTACATAAGAGGTTATGGGGGAGGGCTTGCTACTAAATACGAGACATTGGGAGGGCTGGCTTCTACATAAGACACTATGGGAAAGGGCTGGCTACTATATAAGAGACTATGGGGGAGGGCTATCTACTATATAAGAGGCTATGGGGGAGGGCTAACTACTATATGAGACTACAGGGGAGGGCTGGCTACTATATAAGAGACTATGGGGAAGGGCTGGCTACTATATAAGACACTATTGGGGAGGGCTGTCTACTATATAAGAGACTATGGGGGAGGGCTGGCTACTATATAAGAGGCTATGGGGGAGGGCTGGCTACTACATAAGAGGCTATGGCGAGGGCTGGCTACTATATGAGCCTTGGGGAAGGCTGGCTATTACATAAGAGGCTATGGGGGAGGGCTTGCTACTAAATAGGAGAAATGGGGAGGGCTGGCTTCTACATAAGACACTATGGGGAAGGGCTGGCTACTATAGAGGAGGCTATGGGAGAGGGCTGGCTACTGCATAAGAGGCTATACGGGAGGGCTGGCTACTATAGAGGAGGCTATGGGGGAGGGCTGACTACTGCATAAGAGGCTATCGAGGAGGGCTGGCTATTCCATAAGAGGCTATTGGGGAGGGCTGGCTACTATATACGAGACATGGGGAGGGCTGGCTTCTACATAGGAGGCTATGGGGGAGGGCTGGCTACTACATAAGAGACTATGGATGAGGGCTGGCAACTATATACGAGACTTGGGGAGGGCTGGCTACTATATAAGAGGCTATGAGGGAGGGCTGGCTACTCCATTAGAGGCTATGGGGGAGGGCTGGCTACTATATAAGACTATTGGGGAGAGCTGGCTACTATATAACAGGCTATTGGGAGGGCTGACTTCTATATAAGACTATTGGGGAGGGCTGGCTACTATATAACAGGCTATTGGAGCGGACTGGCTTCTATATAAGACTATTTAGGAGAGCTGGACTATTGGTGGCTGGCTACTTTATGGGGCACTACTGGGATGGTTGGCTAATATATGGGACATTTGGGGAGGTGACTATTATATGGGTCACTATTGGGAGGGCTGGCTACTATATGGCTACTAGGAGGGGCAATATTGGGAGGGCTGGTTACTATATGGGAAACTATTGGAGGGGTTGGCTACTGCATAGGGCACAGTTATGGGATTACCTACTGCTTGGGGAAAATAATGGTTACCATTGGGGTTTAACAATGTCATAACAATTTATCACTTATCATAGTGCATGTGCTGGGGGACGCACACCACTGACAGTGCCAGGAACACTGTACGCTAATCTGACAGTGCCAGGACCGTTGCATGCGCTCTAAAAATAAAAGAATATACACTGCACAAGTAATATACCACAAGCCCTAGGCTACATGAGGAAGTACTACAAGTCCCAGGATATCCTGTAAATAAATAAAATGTGTAACATTCAGCTACTAAAATCCCAACATAGTCAACAAGTAAATTACAGCGCAGTGCACCTATATACACATAAACACACACATATAAATCTGTGTGTCTGTGTGTGTGTGTATATATATATATATATATAAATATGTACATACATATATATAAATATGTACATATATATATATATATATATATATATATACTGTGGACATGTCACGGGAGAAGTGCTTGAGGGGATGTACATCTCACCCAGGTTAATACGTAGCGTGAGATGGTAAGTCCAGGAGGGATCTGTGCTCAGCAGTGTTATGCTGCTGAGCTATTATTTATTATTGCCGGGCCTGGACTTACAGGGAATGGCAGGTAGGTTTTGGTAGTGGGACTTGCCATTCCCTCCCCCCGATCCAGGTCCGGTTTTGGGGTCAGGTGTCTCTGACCCTAATCAGCCTGACAAGGTAAAAGCCCTTCGACCAACAAAACACAGTTATCACTGAACTCAGGGAGAACAGTGAAAAAAATTTCAATGAAGTACTCAATCAAGAGTCTCCACTGATGCCCCCAAAAATTTAAATATGCAAAACAGGAGTCCGTGGAGCCTCGGTTGCGAGTCTCAAAACACGGGATAGCCAGATATCTCTCGCCTGTTGCCACGGGGTGCCTCCATGATAGGGAGAGCACCACACCACCCTGATACATAGCCCCTTAAGTCCCACTCGGTTGCAAGTATTGGAACATAAATAGGGAAACACCAGGGTGGCCCCTTTTTGTCAATGTCTAACTCAAGGTGCGAGTATTGCGATCATGACAAGGGCTTGCCAAGGCAGGCTTCCATCCACAGACAGCCGTTTCGGGGGTTTTGCCCCTCGTCAGTGTGGAGTAGGATTCTGACTCGTTGGGGCAATAGCAAATCGACCAACAAAACACAGTTATCACTGAACTCAGGGAGAACAGTGAAAAAAATTTCAATGAAGTACTCAATCAAGAGTCCCCACTGATGCCCCCAAAAATTTAAATATGCAAAACAGGAGTCCGTGGAGCGTGGAGGTTTTTTTTTTTAAATAAATAAATAATTTTTTTTTTAAAACGCGTAGGGTTCCCCCTATTTTCATAACCAGCCGGGTTAAAAACCAAGCGACAGCAGCCTGATAACACCAGGTTAGGAACAGCCATTGGTTTAGGCCCTCCCCAGCCTAAATATTACCAGCCTGCTGCCGCCCCAGTCCAGGAGCGCCAATTTTGACGCTCCGGGACCACTGGCACCCAGCTCTTCCCAGTACCCCTGGTGGCATTGGGTACTGGAATAATAATGGGGCGGTTAGTGTTAGCCATTTTTTACCGGCTAACACTAGGCCCCAACTTAGTAATGGATTCCGTTTATTAGACGGCTTCCACTACTAAGTCTATAAAGTAAAGAAATAAAGACAAGACACAAGTGAATTTTTTTTTATTCAAATAAAAACACCCCCACACCCCTCATTGACCATTTTATTTTAAAAAATCCAAACAACCGTTGGTCATCGTCGTAGTCCACCGAATCCGACATAATCCACTGGATACCGATGGAGAAACACACAAAAAACACACAAACAGGAGCACAACACCCATCATTGTGAGCGGTGTTGTGCACCTTACAGTATGCAGCATCTTTACAGATCGCTGCTTACAGTGTGGCACCCAAAGGGTTAAGGGAGGATGCATTGCATCCCCCTTAACCCCTTGGGGGCCAGACCGATGTCGGAATACACCCATACCAGCAAGGAAGGGGTTTAAGTGACCCCCCTTCCTTGCTGGGATGGGTGCAATGCTGGGGAGGGGGTGGGGAGAGCTTTATACTCACCATCCGATGTCCCCATGTGTCCTCTTCGCTGGTCTGCAGCACAATGAAGTCACTGTGCTGTGGACCCGCTAATTATATGTGCGCTCAGCCGATCAGCTGATCAGCTGAGCGCACATATAATTCTAAATGTTTCTTCTAATAATGCTATTGTGATAACATAATTAGAAGAAACATTTGATGTTTTAATTAAAGTAAAGTGATGATTAGTACAGAATGCTCTATTGCCGGCATATGAATTAACGGCTTATAGAGCTTCCTGTACTAATTAATATTTAATTAATAAAACACATTTTTGTTGTAATAAAATTAATTTCGTTGTTCAATAATTTAATTTAAACGATTCCATACTTGTGCAATTAAATATACTGTAAAAAAATAAATATACATTTATGTATATATATATATATTTATTTTAACAGTATATTTAATTGCACAATGATGGAATCGTTTTAATTAAATTATTGAACAACGAAAGTGACTTTATTACAACGAAAATATGTTCTATTAAATAAATATATTAACCATTAGAGGCATCGGCATTACTGCATAGGATCGCTAACCCCGTAATGCCGATTCCTCTAATACTGTTTCCCTGCTTTCCCAGATGCATTCCAGATGTGTTTGCATCACTTTTTAAAGATGTCTTTGATTTTATTTGTTATTGTTATTTTAACCAGATTCGTTACGAACTTTTTTAAAGTTCGGTTCGGCGACGAACCGAACCTTTTGCAAAGTTCGTAACAAATCTGGTTCGTTACCGTTCGGTTCGCTCATCCCTAATAGATAGATAGATAGATAGATAGGAGATAGATAGATAGATAGATAGATAGATAGGTAGATAGATAGATAGATAGATAGATAGATAGATAGATAGATAGATAGATAGGAGATAGATAGATAGATAGATAGATAGGAGATAGATAGATAGATAGATAGATAGATAGATAGATAGATAGGTAGATAGATAGATAGATAGATAGGAGATAGATAGATAGATAGATAGATAGATAGATAGATAGGAGATAGATAGATAGATAGATAGATAGATAGATAGGTAGATAGATAGATAGATAGATAGATAGATAGATAGATAGACCGACCGACCAGCATTGCACCTGTAGTACCTCTGTTCTGCACTGCGCTGTAATTTACTTGTTGACTATGTTGGGATTTTAGAAGCTGAATGTTACACATTGTATTTATTTAGAGGACTGTAGTACTTCTTCATGTAGGCTATTACTGGGACTTGTAGTACTTCCATAATGCATTTATCAAATGGACATCTGGGATTTTTTCTTCTTCTTCTTCTCCAGGGCACAGTGCCATACAATGGGTAGTGGCTGTACCTGGTATTGCAGCTCCTCTCACTCACTTCAGTGCTATAAGCCACAATGTCAGGTGCAGCTGCTAATAGGAAATGAAGAGTCCATCAACAAGAACAATACTGGAAAACAACTGTAACCTGTCACCTGTGCCCAGGTTTGTTGTATATTACTGGTGCAGTGTATATTCATTTATATCTAGGAAAGACTGGGACTTGTAGTGTCTTATTACACCAGAATGTCTGTATTCACACGCTGTGCTGGAAATATAATCCATTACATAACTCTTTTTTAGCAGCATAACATGGAACCTATGTATATTGTGTCCTTTTTTTTGTCATTATGAACTACAATTGGTCCAACAGAGAACATGTCCCCAATATGACTGATGTTATGTTGCAGTGTTAGTAACATAATATAATATATAATTATATAAACAAAATCCATCATACTGCTCTGTAGATAACAATCTCCTTCCTACATACATTGCTCATCCTTCCCTCCATGTTACTATGACAACAACGTGTACACAACTTCACAGTACAGATCAGGTGACTGATGACATCACAATGCTATATTAAGGAAAGCATTGTGATGTCATCATAGACGCTTTGTGACAGGTTCTATGCGCCCAGGATGGAGTCACTCTGTAGTTTGCAGCCGGTTGGAGAGGATGGAAATACAGAGAGTTCTGGTGTTTTTATCCATGTGTAGTTTGTACTTCGGGCAAGAGATGACGGAGTCATCAGGTAATGGCTTCATATTAAAGGAACTAAATGGACATTGTATTTCTGTAGCTGGGAAATGTATTTAATGTCGGTATTTTCCTTTCTTGACAGTGATCGGGGATGCGGGGATGGAGATTCCCATCAACTATAACGGAGGCCATAACAGTGAGTAGTTACTATCACAATGACGTTCATTATATACAAATATATATATTCCTAATAGTAATAAATAACATATAATAATAATTGTCTTTGTTTATTACCAGGCGGAGGTCTCATTGGTGGAGTTATAGGGGTGATTGTGGCCGTTGCTGTCACCATTTTCTGGTAAGTTCCTGCTCATTATATGTTTTGATAGTTATAGGGGGCTCTGGGGTTATGGGATCTCTTCTACAAAGCGAGACATGAAGCCTTGAGGGGGATGAAAAAGGAAAGATTTAGGAATTCTGGCTATTCCAGTGTAATATAGATATAATATAGAGCTGACATGTAGTTTACTATCAGAACTATAGGGGGCGCAGCAACTATTGCAGCCATTCACAGGCTATATACAGATAATAGGGGGAGGGTGATATATGAATACGTAAATGAATTGTGATATCTGTATAAGTTTATGTAAGGATTTTACTTTGTTTCACAGCGTGATATATTGGTGTCGGCGCAGACGTCATCGCCAGCAGCCAGAAAGTGCTGATTTACAAGAAGTGGTTGTCCTTATACCAGGTAATAATTACTATACCATAAAGGGGGAGGGGGGTCTAAGATCTAGATTCTAAATGGTGGCCATACACTTGTATTATAGAGAGTTGTATCGCTGTCATTTACCTCATACACTGTTATTTTTTATACTTTCACCCTTTCAATCTGTTAGTAGAATACTGGGTGCTGTTTATGGCGGCCTGTATTCTGTCTATGGAGCAGCAGGTATAGCTTCTCATAACACATGCGGATTATCATGTCTTCCCTTTTGCATTGCAGATGTTCCAGAGATCGTGATACCAGAGGACAAGCCGGAAGAGGAGATCAGTCATAAAGAAGAAATCCCTCAACAACATATAGGTATCCTCACAGTACTGAAAAAGACCACAGAGCAGACTGTAAGCCACATCAAGAACATCACTAAAAAAAGTAACGTTGTGGATGCCCAAGGACGCATTCGGGACCCTGTGCCTATAACCTTGCAGGAGAAAAAGAGAGAGATATTAAAAAAAAAACAACGATTCTGGAGATTCCGCTCCTGGCTAAAAATAAGAAAAGAGAAGACCAGGACCAGGAGTCAAATAAAGAGAGAGAGAGAAGAAAAAAGCAAGGAAGTCAGGCTGTGGTTAAACAGGAGGAGAGAGAGGATTAAAATAAAAGAAGAGAAAAACCTAAAGATACGCAGGAAGAGATCCTGGCTATGCTGCGGATAAGACCTGGACAGCAGCCATGGACTCGGCCTATTCCTAATACATGTACATACCATCAAATAAATTCTATACATGTAAATCTTGATGACTTCCTGACATTTCTTTACCTATCACACCCTTTGGGTGAGATCACTGTGATTTCTGCATTTATTACTGTTGTACTATTCTCTTAAGTGATCGGCACGTGTCCTCTGCTACCATATTAAATAGGGCGCCAATGATCCTATTTGTCTGCTACAGGTTACGCCCAGCATGTATCCCCTGGTGAAACCATCACTGTAGCGGATGAAAGAATGTAGGGAGGCAGCAATGGACTGGGGTAATTTAAGCCCACCAGAGAATTTGATTCTATTGGCGCACCCTGCATACACTAGTTATAACAACATTACATTTATCATTACTCTAGAGACTTTGCACAGTTCTCTGTATGTGAAGAGTGATGCCAGCTCATGGCTAGACACCACCAGCGTCGGGCTGGGCCACCGGAGGATACTCCAGGGGGCGCCCGCCTCCTGCACACTTGGTAGCTGAATCCCCAGACAGTGATACAGCTGCTGTCATCACCTGACTGGGCCCCAGCGTCGGACTTGGCCACCGGAGTATGCCTCGACTCTGCTGGCCTGCCGCTTCGTCTATGCTGGCATCTGACTGGGCCCCTCACTTACCCAGTTAGATGACAGCTCTGACTCCCAGGACCGGGCTGAACTGTTTCCCCTCTTTGGAACTGTATGCACTTGCACTACTGATGAGCACTTACAGTTCCTCCTTGGCCAGCACTGGGACTGACACAGCAAGAAGCAGAAACCATTGGCTTCCCGCTGTGTCAATCAATCTTTCCTGTGGCTGGAGGCAGCATTATGCCTCTGACCACAAGAGGCTGCGCTCAGGCGCTGGCCGTGCAGAACAGAAAGGCAGAGGCTGGTGAACTGCCACAGCCTGGACCAGGTGAGAATTGTTTAGTTTTTTTTTTTCTTTCTATTTTTACTTACAGATGGGGATAATTTCCTCTGCAGTGGCTCACAAACATTTGTTAAGGGGTGGGGGGGGGTGGGGGTGCTGCTAAACTTTTCAAGGGGAGCTACATTTCAGGGTGGAGGGTAAATACCAACTAGCTACATGGGGATACTCCCTAAAAGTGGGATATTACCTACTGGGGAGGGTTACTGCTGGTGGGGGTTACCTACATGAGGGATACTACATATTGGGGGCTACAGAGATGCCTAAGTACTATATGGGTGCACAGAGGGGGCTAATTACTATATGGGGACAGGAGAGGCCTAATTAATATATGGAGGCAAAGAGGGGCCTGACTACGACATGGGGGTGCAAAGAAGACCTAACTACTATATAGATGCAATGTGGTAGAAGACCGCACTCTGTAGGTCTGGTGGTGCTCGTGGTAGGAAAAATCCAATGACAGTGGAAAGATGAATCCCGGCACACACCAAATATTGAAATGCTTACTTTATTGGTGCAATACAAACAGGATGACGCGTTTCGTATCGGTAGCCTTCATTAGTTCCAGCTTCATCAGCTGATGAAGGCTGCTGAGACAAAACTCGTCCTCCTGCTTGTATTGCACCAATAATGTAAGCATTTCACTATTTGGTGTGTGCCGGGCTTAAACTTTCTAACTACTATATAGAGGCACAGAGCGGCCTGATCACTATATGCTGGAATGTAGGGGTCCTGTCTTCTGTATGGAGGCACAGAGGGGGCTTATCTACTATATAAGAGCACAGATAGGGGGCACTTTTTACTATGTGAGGGCATAAAGGGGTCCTAAACTCAACCCAACATACAGGAACAACAATAGGAAGAAGTAATTTTTGAACATTAGAACAAAGTAACAAGATAACTAAACAGATTCTCTGTCGTTGCTGTGGAAGAGCACAACTTTTTACACTATCATGTCTACAAGCACATCCTTATTCATATGAGTAATACTTACTGTTCATTTATATCTAATCATTGCGTAAGTCATCCCCTTTACATTACACTACGCCTCTGCTACTCCATTTTCCATTTTTTATGTTCATGGCAGATAATGCGTGTGGTACCAGTGACTGGTTTCTGTACTAGAGATGAGCGAACTTCTCAATAGTTCGTTCCAATCGGACTTCCGGATGTTTTTGAAAAGTTTGTTCCAACGGAATTTCGGATTTCTTCGGATTTCATCATTTAAAGCATCTATATGACACGGGGGTAGTGTATTTGGTTGAATTTAGGAATCTACATGTCAGTAACATCATTATCTTTTAAATATCTCAAAGTCATTTTTTTTTCTTAGACTTCAATATTCACCATTACAGGGTCTATGCAGGAAATTCACCATGACAGGGTCTATGCAGGAAATTCACCATGACAGGGTCTATGCAGGAAATTCACCATGACAGGGTCTATGCAGGAAATTCACCATTACAGGGTCTATGGAGGAAAAAGGTCACAATTGCAGTGAAGGAGCAGCAGTAGTCATTGGAGGCCAGTGGAGGTCCAGCAATAGTCATTTGAGGCCACTACAGGAGCAGCAGTAGTCAAAATGAAGGCCAGGCAGGATCAACAGTAGTCAACTCAGGGGACTCAGTTCTGTAATTTCTCTACCCTTGTATGAAATATTCAGTGATTCTTTGCTTACTGGTATTGTGCCGAGGGACTGGCGTAAGGCAAATGTAGTGCCGATCTTCAAAAAGGGCTCTCGAACTTTCCCAGGTAACTATAGACCTGTAAGCTTAACGTCCATTGTAGGGAAACTATTTGAGGGGCTTATAAGGGACTACATCCAGGAATATGTAGTGGCTAATAGTATTATAAGTGATAACCAGCATGGTTTTACTAAGGACAGAAGCTGTCAAACCAACCTAATATGTTTCTATGAAGAGGTAAGTAGAAACCTGGACGGCGGCGCGGCTGTGGATATCGTGTACCTGGATTTTGCAAAAGCGTTTGACACAGTTCCTCATGGACGTCTGATGGGTAAGTTAAAGTCTATCGGTTTGGAAAGTTTATTGTGTAACTGGATTGAAAACTGGCTTAATAATCGTACCCAGAGAGTAGCGGTCAATGATTCCTACTCCGAATGGTCCCCGGTGATAGGTGGTGTACCCCAAGGGTCAGTACTGGGCCCCCTTCTGTTTAACTTGTTTATTAATGATTGAGAATGATGATTGAGAATGGAATTAACAGCAATGTTTCTATCTTTGCAGATGACACCAAGCTTTGTAGTACAGTACAGTCTATGGAGGATGTGCAGATGTTACAGGATGACTTAGACACACTGAGTGTTTGGGCGTCCACTTGGCAAATGAGGTTCAATGTAGATAAATGTAAAGTTATGCACCTGGGTACTATTAACCCACATGCATCATATGTCCTAGGGGGAGTTACACTGGGAGAGTCGCTGATGGAGAAGGATCTGGGTGTACTTGTTGATAATAAACTACAGAACAGCACACAATGTCAGTCAGCGGCTTTTAAGGCCAGCAGGAGATTGTCATGCATTAAAATAGGCATGGACTCTCGGGACAGGGATATAATATTACCGCTTTATAAAGCTTTGGTGCGGCCTCATCTGGAGTATGCCATCCAGTTTCGGAACCCGATTCATAAAAAGGATGTTCTAGAGCTGGAGAGGGTACAAAGACGGGCAACTAAACTAATAAGGGGAATGGAACATCTTAGTTATGAGGAGAGATTAGGGGAGTTACATTTGTTTAGTCTGGAGAAGAGACGTTTAAGGGGAGATATGATTAACTTATTTAAATATATAAATGGCCCCTACAAGAAATATGGGGAAAAGATGTTCCAGGTAAAACCCCCTCAAAGGTCAAGGGGGCACTGTCTCCGCCTGGAGAAAAAAAGGTTCAATCTCCGGAGGCGACAAGCCTTCTTTACCATGAGAACTGTGAATCTGTGGAACAGTCTACCACAGGATCTGGTCACAGCAAAAACAGTAGAGGGCTTCAAAACAGGCCTAGACAAGTTCTTAGACCAAAATAATATAAATGCATACTGTATGTATCGAACCTATCACGCCTCCCCCTTCCCTGTATCCATCCCCTCCTTGGTTGAACTTGATGGACATGTGTCTTTTTTCAACCGTATTAACTATGTAACTATGTAACATGGAGGCCAGGAAGGAGCAAAAGTAGTCAAAATGGAGGCTACTCAGGATCAACAGTAGTCAACATGGAGGGCAAGCAGCATCAACAGTAGTCAACATGGAGGCCAGGCAAGATCAACAGTAGTAAATATGGAGGTCAGGCAGGAGCAACAGTAGTCAAAATGGAGGCCAGGCAGGAGCAAAAGTAGTCAACATGGAGGCCAGGCAGGATCAACAGTAGTCAACATGGAGGCCACGCAGGATACACAGTAGTCAACATGGAGGCCAGGCAGGAGCAAAAGTAGTCAACATGAAGGCCAGGCAGGATCAACAGTAGTCAACATGGAGGCCAGGCAGGAGCAACAGTAGTCAACATGGAGGCCAGGCAGGAGCAAAAGTAGTCAACATGGAGGCCAGGCAGGATCAACAGTAGTCAACATGGAGGCCAGGAAGGATCAACAGTAGTCAACATGGAGGCATGGCAGGAGCAACAGTAGTCAACATGGAGGCCAGGCAGGATCAACAGTAGTCAACATGGAGGGAAGGCAGGATCAACAGTAGTCAACATGGAGGCCAGGCAGGAGCAACAGTAGTCAACATGGAGGCCAGGCAGGATCAACAGTAGTCAACATGGAGGGAAGGCAGGATCAACAGTAGTCAACTTGGAGGCCAGGCAGGATCAACAGTAGTCAAAATGGAGGCCAGGCAGGATCAACAGTAGTCAACATGGAGGCCAGGCAGGATCAACAGTAGTCAACAGGGAGGCCAGGCAGGATCAACAGTAGTCAACATGAAGGCCAGGGAAGACCCAGCAGTAGCCAACATGGAGGCCAGTACAGGAGCAGCAGTAGTCAACAAAGAGGCCAGTGAAGGCCCAGCAGTAGTCAACATGGAGGCCAGTACAGGAGTGGCAGTTGTCAACATAGAGGCCAGTGAAGGCCCAGCAGTAGTCAACATGGAGGCCAGGGCAGGAGCGGCAGTAGTCAACATGGAGGCCAGTGAAGGCTCAGCTGTAGCCAACATGGAGGCCAGTACAGGAGCGGCAGCAGTCAACATGGAGGCCAGTTCAGGCCCAGCAGTAGCCAACATGGAGGCCAGTACAGAGGCGGCAGTAGTCAACATAGAGGCCAAAACAGGAGCGGCAGTAGTCAACATAGAAGCCTGTGAAGGCCCACCAGTAGCCAACATGAAGGCCAGGGCAGGAGCGTTAGTAGTTAACATGAAAGGCAGTATAGGAGCGGCAGTAGTAAACATAGAGGCCAGTACAGGAACAGCAGTAGTCAAAATGGAGCCCAGTGAAGGCCCAGCAGTAGTCAACATGGAGGTCAGGGCAGGAGTACCAGTTGGAATGGGATGACATGAGCAGCGGAAGCAAAATAATGAGCTCCATGGACAGGCGAGAGGTAGCAGGGCAGCAGCTGCAGCAGCAGGAATGATGGAATGACCAGTAAGGTCTAGTTCATATATAGGCAATAATAGAAGCAAAAAAGGTCCTACATCTTGGTGACAACACGACCAAATCCTACTCTGTGGTATCAGGAGCAGGTGTCACAAAGTCCTTATCTATCCATGTGGTGTTCATTTTGATGAAAGTCAGACATTCCACACTATGACAGGACAATCTGGTTCTCCTGGGACTGACAATATGACCTGCTGAAAACTCGCTCGGATGACACACTGCTTGACAGACAGGAGAGTTTGTCCAAAGCAAATTCAGCGAGTTGTGGCCAGACATCTAATTTTCCCACCCAGTAGTCCAGGGGTTCGTTAGGTGGCAACGTAGAGTCCAAAAACACCTGGACTTGCTGTTTGAGGAGTACCGCCATGTCCTGCTGCTGTGCGGGTGCTCCTGTTACCCCGGTCTGTGGCTGCATGAAAGCGTGCATCATGGACATCAGGCTCAGACTGGTGCTGCTGCTCATGCCACCCAAGCTACTAGAGGAGGATGTGGAGGAGGCAGCGCTGCTGTTGTGGCTATGGTGGGAATGGCATGAATGAGAGCGCCTTGTTCCAAAGGCTGCCACTAACTGTGCACCCAGCTCCTCTCTATAATAATTAAATTTTTCCTCCCGTTGGGAAGGGTGAAGGAGTTCACAAAGCTTGTTGCGATACCGTGGGTCCAGTAGTGTGGTCAGCCAGAAGTCGTCCCATTGACGAATCCTTTGAAAGCGTGGGTCAGCTGGAAAGCATATCAACATGCGCTCAGCCATTTCCACCAGGAAGTGGGAAGGAGTCCCCGCCTCCATCTCTACAGCATACTGCCAGTGGGTACTTCCTCCATCCTCCTCATGCTCCTCATAGGCCTGCATATCCTCCTTTGGCCCCCCTCTAATCTGGCAGGAAAGCTCATCTCCTTCTCCTCCACCCATCTCCCCTAAGAGTTCCTGTGCGTTCAGGTCCTCATCCTCTACTTTTGATGATGGGGTGTCTTAAGAAGGGGTTGGTTAAGAAACTGGCTGGTTTGGCTTATTGGTTTAAGCTGTTTGGGTACAGGATGCTACAAAGGATTTTGCGTTGAGGAGAGCAGTGATGGAGTCTAGGAAGTTCAGGGTGGAGCGGGATGGCAGGAAGCCTATGTCTTTTGACTTGTTGGTTAAGTTGGTGGGGGTGTTGGGAAGTATTTGTATCAATGAGTATGAGGTGGTGCTTTTTGGTGCAGCATTTGTGCTGGTGTTTTTTGGGGCATTTCGGGTGGGGGAGCCGGTCATCCACTCTTGTGTTACGAGTGGGGGCCTGCAGTTTGGGGACGTAGCGGTGGGGGTTGATTGTGTGTCTTGTTTGCTGCGTCGGTCGAAGACTGATCATGCAGGGAAGGGTAAACGTATTCGGCTGTATGCGGTTCCAGAAGCGTCGACTTTCCCGTTCGGTGCATGCAACAGTTTTTGGCTATTTGCCCTTGCCAGCCGGGCGGTTCGTTTCTGATACACTGTGAAAGGCGCTCTTTGTCGTGCTTTCAGTTCATTTCTCACTCTTTCCGCATTGGCGCAGCGAAGCAGGTGGAAAGAAGGGGGTTAGGGGAGTAGATGGTGCGTCAGATTGGAGGGTGGGAGTCTAAGAGGTTCAGATCCTGGGCCATTCATGCGTTCATCTCGGGATTTGATCAGGGATATTAAATACGTCTTGCTCCGTTTATGGTCGATGTTCCCGGGCCTGATTGTAGTATGGTCGGAGATGGTGGTCCGATTTGTCTGGAGGCACGCTCGATCTGTGGACAGACTTAATAGAGCTCGGGGAAGAGTGAACCGGGAGGGGTCTCGGTTTGTTGCACGCAATGGGGTATAGTGGTGCGACACAAGGAACTGGAAGTGCAAGATTGGGGCTTTATGGACAGAGAGCGTGCACCTGAATAGAGTGGGTTGTGATTTGTGGGCTTCCGAACTGCAGGATGGGATCAAAAAGGCTATCAGGGTGTTGCGTGACTCGCAAGCCCAAGGGTCGGGCTTGCTTGCCGTGGCGTAGGGAGGTCGGGGATTGCGCAGATTAATGAGTTGTTTGGAGGTAACTTGGAGGCATAGCAACACCTTTTTGGTTACAGGGCGTGGAAGCGGGTAGGGGTTGCTACTGGTCACTGCTTAGGCGGTGGTTATCTCATGGTGCTTGGAACGCAGTAGGCAGTATTGTGGCAGATTTGCCCCTCTCTGAGTCACTGCGTTGCGACATGGGAATCTGTTTTTTATACTGCCAGAAGTGCCATTCTTTACCTCCATGGGGATGGTTAATAGTTATATGTATGTTATACATATAAGGTTTAGGATTGTTGGAAGATTTTGTTAATTGTTCTGGATAGGACATTTGTGCACTTAATAAAGAGGCTGCTGTGGCCATTTTTCCAATTTAATTGGTGTCAGTGTCAGTTTTTGGTGGGTGGGCATTACCATGGGTATGGGGTGTATGCGGTAAGTCTACACACCCGTAATCTGCAATACACCAGTTGAAGGCAGGGCGGCCCCCTTGTAGTTGACCCCCTCTCTCCCCCCTCGTAGATGGCCCCCTCACTCCCCCCCTTGTAGATAACCCCCTCTCTCCCCCCTTGTAGATGGCCCCCTTACTCCCCCCCTTGTAGATAACCCCCCTCTCTCCCCCCTTGTAGAAGGCCTCTCTCCCCAACCTGTAGATTTCCCCCTCTCCCCCCTTGTAGATGGCCCCATCTACCCTCCCCCCCTTATAGATGGCCCCCTCTTTCCCCCCTTTATAGATTGCCCCCTCCTCCCCTTTATAGATGGCCCCTACTCCCCCCCCATTATAGATGGCCCCCTCTCCCCCCTTTATAGATGGCCCCCTCTCCTCCCCCTCATAGATGGCCCCCTCTCCCTCCCCCCCCTTTCCTTATAGATAGCCTCCCCGCCTCCCCCCGTGCAGGCAGGGGAAAAAACAACAACACACAACTCACCTCACAACACGCTCCCCCGTCGAGCCTCTCTCCTCCTGCAGCATCCGTCTGTCCCCAGCTGATGTCCGGATCCCGGGGGTGTCCAGTCCTATCCCCGCGCATCAGAGAGCTCCCTGTGCGCCAGGGCTGGGACTTCCGTCAAAGGGAGCGTCTCTACCAAGCGCTTTCTGTACCGGAAGTCAGGGCCACAGCCAGGGAGCAGACATATATGGACTCTTGTGACCGCAAGCAAAGCAATGCTTGCGTTCACAAGACTAACTGATAGGGGGGCCTCGTGGGCCCCCCTTGTGGCGGGCCGGGTTACAGCGGCAACCGCTGCGACCCTGGTAGTTACGGCACTGCCCTCCATCCTGAAATGTAGCTCCCCTCCAAGAGTTTAGCAGCACCCCCCACCCCTTATCAAATATATGTGAGCCACTGCAGAGGCAATTATCCATACCATTTCACCACCCTCTTCCTTCCTGTTCTGCAAGGTTAGCACTTGAGTGATGTCTGCACTTCCCTAGTGCATTACATGCGCTGATACAGAATAAAGAATGGTATCAGAATGTCCTCCAAGAGAAACTTCTCCCAACCGTCCAAGAGCAGTTTGGCGATCAACAATGCTTTTTCCAGCATGATGGAGCACCTTGCCATAAAGCAAAGGTGATAACTAAATGGCTCAGGGAACAAAACATAGAGATTTTGGGTCCATGGCCTGGAAACTCCCCAGATCTTTATCCCAATGAGAACTTGTGGTCAGTCATCAAAAGACGGGTTGACAAACAAAAACCAACAAATTCTGACGAAATGCAAGCATTGATTGTGTAAGAATGGACTGCTATCAGTCAGGATTTGGTCCAGAAGTTGATTGAGAGCAGCCAGGGAGAATTGCAGAGGTCCTGAATAAGAAGGGTCAACACTGCAAATATTGACTTGCTGCATTAACTCATTCTAACTGTCAATATAAGCTTTTGTTACTGATAATATGATTGCAATTATATTTCTGTATGTGATAAAAACATCTGACAAACACATATAAAAACCAGAGGGCAGCAGATCATGTGAAAATATAATATTTGTGTCATTCTCAAAACTTTTGGGCATGACTGTACATGTATGAGGAACAGGCTGAGTCTATGGCTGGTATCCCGGTCTCCTCAGCAGCATAGCCAGGACCTCTTCCTGTGCAGCTTTAGGCTTTTCTCTTGTTTTATTCTGATCCTTTCTCTCCTCCTGTTTAGCTACAGACTGACTTCCTTGCTTTTTTCTCGCCTTTCTCGTCTTATTTCACTCCTGGTCCGGAACTTCTCTTTTCTCATTTTTAGCCAGGAGCGGAATCTCTTGAGTCCTTTCTTTCTTAGTATCGCTTTCTTTTTTACTTCAAGGTTATGGGCACAGGGTCCGGAACCATTCCATGGGCATCAACAACTTTACCTTTTTTAGTAAAGTTTTCTGCGGTCCTTTTCAGGACTGTGATGTTAATGTGTTTAGGAATAGGGATGAGCGAACTTTTGAAAAGTTTGGTTTGGTTCGATCCCCCGAATCTTCCTGAATTTCGGGTTCTGACGAACCGAACCGAAAACGAACCTTGCAATAACAGCTGAATAATTGCAGCTACAATAGTGGGAGTGTGATAGGGTATAGTTTCGTGTAGTTGCAGTTGCTAGTACAATGAAAAAAGTGGAAAAAATCAAAGTGCAAAAATAGTGAAAAAAAAAATAGCTGGCAAATCGGCAATAATGCCGATCCGACTCCCCTAATGGTTAATATATTTAATTAATAGAACATATTTTCGTTGTAATAAAGTCACTTTCGTTGTTCAATAATTTAATTAAAACGATTTGATCATTGTGCAATTAAATATACTGTTAAAATAAATATATATATATATATATATATATATATATATATATATAAATAAATGTATATTTATATATATATTTATTTTTTTACAGTATATTTAATTGCACAAGTATGGATTCATTTAAATTAAATTATTGAACAACGAAACTAATTTTATTACAACGAATTAATTATTACAGGAAGCTCCATTAAGCCGTTAATTCATATACCCGGTAATAGAGCAAACTGTAATAATCAATACTTTACTTCAAATGTTCAAATGTTTCTTCTAATTATGTTATCACAATAGCATTATTAAAAGAAACATTTTGAATCATATGTGCGATCAGCTGATCGGTTGAGCGCACATATAATTAGCGGGTCCGCAGCACAGTGACTTCATTGTGCTGCGGACCAGCGAAGAGGCAACATCGGGGTGAGTATAGAGCTCTGCCCACCCCCTTCCCAGCACTGCACCCATCCCAGCAAGGAAGGTGGTCACTTAACCCCTTCCTTGCTGGGATGGGTTCAGTCTGACATCAGTCTGGCCCCCAAGGGGTTAAGGGGGATGCAGTGCATCCTCCCTTAACCCCTTGGGGGCCAGACTGTAAGCAGCAATCTGTAAAGATGCTGCATACTGTAAGGTGCACAACACCGTTCACAATGATGGTTGTTGTGCTCCTGTTTGTGTGTCTTTTGTGTGTTTCTCCCTTTTTGTTTTTCAGATATCGGTATCCTGTGGATTACGTCGGATTCGATGGACTACGTCGATGACCAGCGGTTGTTTGGATTTTTTTTTTTTTAAATAAAATGGTCAATGAGGGGTGTGGGGGTGTTTTTATTGGAATAAATTTTTTTTTTCACTTGTGTCTTGTCTTTATTTCTTTACTTTATAGACTTAGTAGCGGAAGCCGTCTAATAGACGGAATCCATTACTAAGTCGGGGCCTAGTGTTAGCCGGTATAAAATGGCTAACACTAACCCCCTATTATTACCCCAGTACCCAATGCCACCAGGGGTACTGGGAAGAGCCGGGTGCCAGTGGTCCCAGAGCATCAAAATCGGCGCTCCTGGACTGGGGCGGTAGCAGGCTGGTAATATTTAGGCTGGGGAGGGCCTAAATCAATGGCTCTTCCCACCCTGGTGTTACCAGGCTGCTGTCGCTTGGTTTTTAACTCGGCTGGTTATGAAAATAGGGGGAACCCTACTCGTTTTTTTATAAATAAATAAATAAATAATTAAAAAAAACTCGTAGGGTTCCCCTTATTTTCATAACCAGCCGGGTTAAAAACCAAGCGACAGCAGCCTGGTAACACCTGCTGCCGCCCCAGTCCAGGAGCACCAATTTTGACGCTCCGGGACCACTGGCACCGGGCTCTTCCCAGTACCCCTGGTAGCATTGGGTACTGGGGTAATAATGGGGGGGTTAGTGTTAGCCATTTTTTACCGGCTAACACTAGGCCCCGACTTAGTAATGGATTCCGTCTATTAGACGGCTTCCACTACTAAGTCTATAAAGTAAAGAAATAAAGACAGGACATAAGTGAAATTTTTTTTTATTCAAATAAAAACACCCCCACACCCCTCATTGACCATTTTATTTTAAAAAATCCAAACAACCGCTGGTCATCGTCGTAGTCCACCGAATCCGACGTAATCCACTGGATACCGTTATCTGAAAAACAAAAAGGGAGAAACACACAAAAAACACACAAACAGGAGCACAACACCCATCATTGTGAGCGGTGTTGTGCACCTTACAGTATGCAGCATCTTTACAGATTGCTGCTTACAGTGTGGCACCCAAGGGGTTAAGGGAGGATGCATTGCATCCCCCTTAACCTTTGGGGGCCATACTGAACAATCTGGCCCCCAGGGGGTTAAGTAAGGGTCCCCACTTAACCCCTTGGGGGCCAGATTGTTGTCAGACTGCACCCATACCAGCAAGGAAGGGGTTAAGTGACCCCCCCTTCCTTGCTGGGAGGGGTGCAGGGGAGAGAGTTACTCACGCTCCCAGGTCTTCTATCTTCTTTCTTCTATCTTCTATTTTCTTTGCCGGAGCCGGCACACTGAGCTCAGTGTGTCAGCTCCGGCTCGAGTAAATTCACACGGGCGGATCCGCAGCGGATACCGCCCCTGTGAATTCCAATGTAATTACATACTGGCAGCGGGATTGCCATCCCGCTGCCAGTATGTAATTCCCGGCCCCATTAACCCCCCCCCCGGGATAATACATTACCAGCAGCGCGATCCGGCCGCATCTGAGGCTCCCGTATCCCGCGCAGCCAATCAGTGACTGCATCGGGGCCGTGCACTGATTGGCTGCGCGGGAGTCGGGAGCCTCAGATGCGGTCGGATCGCGCTGCCGGTAATGTATTATCCCGGGGGGGGGGGGGGGGGTTAATGGGGCCGGAAATTACATACTGGCAGAGGGATGACAATCCCGCTGCCAGTATGTAATTACATTGGAATTCACAGGGGCGGTATCCGCTGCGGATCCGCCCGTGTGAATTTACCCGAACCGGAGCTGACACACTGAGCTCAGTGTGCCGGCTCCGGCGAAGAAGATAGAAGAAAGAAGATAGAAGACCTGGGAGCGTGAGTAACCCCCCCCCTCCCCTGCACCCCTCCCAGCAAGGAAGGGGGGTCACTTAACCCCTTCCTTGCTGGGAGGGGTGCAGTCTGACAACAGTCTGGCCCCAAGGGGTTAAGTGGGGACCCTTACTTAACCCCCTGGGGGCCAGATTGTTCAGTATGGCACCCAAAGGGTTAAGGGGGATGCAATGCATTCTCCCTTAAACCCTTGGGTGCCACACTCTAAGCAGCGATCTGTTAAGATGTTGCATACTGTAAGGTGCACAACACTGCTCACAATGATGGGTGTTGTGCACCTGTTTGTGTGTTTTTTGTGTGTTTCTCCCTTTTTGTTTTTCAGATATCGGTATCCAGTGGATTACTTCGGATTCGGTGGACTATGACGATGACCAGCGGTTGTTTTGATTTTTTTTTAAATAAAATGGTCAATGAGGGGTGTGTGGGGGGGTTTATTTGAATAAAAAAAAATTTTCACTTGTGTCTTGTCTTTATTTCTTTACTTTATAGACTTAGTAGTGGAAGCCGTCTAAAAGATGGAATCCATTACTAAGTCGGGGCCTAGTGTTAGCTGGACTGGGGCGGCAGCAGGCTGGTAATATTTAGGCTGGGGAGGGCCTAAACCAATGGCTCTTCCCACCCTGATGTTACCAGGCTGCTGTCGCTTGGTTTTTAACCCGGATGGTTATGAAAATAGGGGGAACCCTACGCGTTTTTTTAAAATAAATTATTTATTTAAAAAAAAAAAAAAACGAGTAGGGTTCCCCCCATTTCATAACCAGCCGGGTTAAAAACCAAGCGACAGCAGCCTGGTAACACCAGGGTGGGAAGAGCCATTGATTTAGGCCCTCCCCAGCCTAAATATTACCAGCCTGCTACCGCCCCAGTCCAGGAGCGCCTATTTTGACGCTCTGGGACCACTGGCACCGGGCTCTTCCCAGTACCCCTAGTGGCATTGGGTACTGGGGTAATAATGGGGGGTTAGTGTTAGCCATTTTATACCGGCTAACACTAGGCCCTGACTTAGTAATGGATTCCGTCTATAAGACGACTTCCACTACTAAGTCTATAAAGTAAAGAAATAAAGACAAGACACAAGTGAAATTTTTTTTTATTCAAATGAAAACACCCCCACACCCCTCATTGACCATTTTATTTTAAAAAATCCAAACAACCGCTGGTCATCGACGTAGTCCACCGAATCCGACGTAATCCACAGGATACTGATATCTGAAAAACAAAAAGGGAGAAAAACACAGAAAACACACAAACAGGAGCACAACACCCATCATTGTGAGCGGTATTGTGCACCTTACAGTATGCAGCATCTTTGCAGATCGCTGCCTACAGTGTGGCACCCAAGGGGTTAAGGGAGGATGCATTGCATCCCCCTTATCCCCTTGGGGGCCAGACCGATGTCAGAATACACCCATACCAGCAAGGAAAGGGTTAAGTGACCCCTTCTTCCTTGCTGGGATGGGTGCAGTGCTGCAGTGAGGGGGTTGGGAGAGCTTTATACTCACCATCCGATGTCCCCATGTGTCCTCTTGGCTGGTCCGCAGCACAATGAAGTCACTGTGCTGCGGACCCGCTAATTATATGTGCGCTCAGCCGATCAGCTGATCAGCTGAGCGCACATATGATTCAAAATGTTTCTTTTAATAATGCTATTGTGATAACATAATTAGAAGAAACATTTGATGTTTTAATTAAAGTAAAGTATTGATTATTACAGTTTGCTCTATTACCGGGTATATGAATTAACGGCTTAATGGAGCTTCCTGTAATAATAAATATTTAATTAGTAAAACACATTTTCGTTGTAATAAAATTAGTTTCGTTGTTCAATAATTTAATTTAAACGAATCCATACTTATGCAATTAAATATACTGTAAAAAAAATAAATATATATATAAATATACATTTATTTATATATATATTTATTTATTTTAACAGTATATTTAATTGCACAATGATGGAATCGTTTTAATTAAATTATTGAACAACGAAAGTGACTTTTTTACAAAAAAAATATGTTAACCATTAGAGGCATCGGCATTACTGCATAGGATCACTAACCCCGTAATGCCGATTCCTGTAATACTGTTTCCCTGCTTTCCCAGATGCATTCCAGAGGTGTTTGCATCACTTTTTAAAGATGTCTTTGATTTTATTTGTTATTTTTATTTTAACCAGATTCGTTACAATCTTTTTGCAAAGTTCGTAACGAATCTCGTTCGTTACTGTTTGGTTCGCTCATCCCTATTTAGGAATTTCCTCCTCGTCCATGGTCTCTGTTTCTTCATCTGGATTGTCCTCTGGTATAATAATCATCTCTGGAGCGTCTGCAATGTAAAAGGGAAGACATGAGAATCCGCATGTGTTATGAGAAGCTATACCTGCTGCTCCATAGACAGAATACAGACTGCCATAAACAGCACCCAGTATTCTACTAACAGATTAAAAGGGTGAAAGTAGGGACCCTTCATTGTCCAATTCCAAAAATAACAGTATACAAGGTAAATGAAAGCGATACAACTCTCTATAATACAAGTGTATGGCCACCATTCAGAATCTAGCTCTTTGACCACCCTCCCCCTTTATGGTATAGTAATTATTACCTGGTACATGGACAACCACTTCTTCTATATCCGCCATTTCCGGCTGCTGGGGGTGACACCGTCGCAGACACCAATATATAGCGCTGTGATACATAGTAAAATCCTTAAATAAACTTATATAGCTATCATAATTGATTTACCAATTCATATATCACCCTCCCCCTATTATCTGTATATAGCCTGGGCCTGGCTGCAATAGTTGCTGCGCCCCCTATAGTTCTGATAGTAAACTACACGTCAGCTCTGTTCCTCAGAAAATAGAGTAAGATATTTATTGTATTGTATTTATATTAGGCTGGAATGGCCAAAATTCCTAAATCTTTCCTTTCCCATCCCCCTCAAGGCTTAATGTACGGCTTTGTAGTAAAAATCCAATAATCGTGTAAATGTTTTTTATTTGTCTATAGCAGACATGCCAAACTCTGGCCCGTGGTGCCATTATTTTTTGCCCGCCGCACTATTCTTGCATTATATTAATCCTGGCCCGTCGACATTGCAGATTATAATATAGGAGGTCTGAACGGCCGCTCAGACCTCCCTAATCTTGTAGGCCGCAGGCAGTTTTTAGCCTGCGACCTAGCAGTATGTAAGAAGTGTCAAGACGCCGGAAACTCGGTGACGTCGCGCGCATCCAGTGCCGGAAACACAGTGACGTTGTCGCGCACGTCTGGCGCCAGCTGTGACCGCAGGAAGGGTGAGTCTATGGGGGAAGGCTGGCTACTATATACAAGATTTGGGGAGGGCTGGCTACTACATAAGAGGCTATGGGGGAGGGCTGGCTACTATATAAGAGACTATAGGGGAGGGCTGGCTACTATAAGAGACTTGGGGAGGACTGGTTACTACATAAGAGGCTATGGGGGAGGGATGGCTACTATATAAGAGACTATGGGGGAGAGCTGGCTCCTCTATAAGAGACTATGGGGGAAGGCTGGTTACTATATGAGATTATGGGGGAGGGCTATCTACTATATAAAAGGCTATGGGGGAGGGCTGGCTACTATATGAGACTACAGGGGAGGGCTGGCTACTATATAAGAGACTATGGGGAAGGGATGTCTACTATATAAGACACTATTGGGGAGGGCTGGCTACTATATAAGAGACTATGGGGGAGGGCTGGCTACTATATAAGAGGCTATGGGGGAGGGCTGGCTACTACATAGGAAGCTATGGGGAGGGCTGGCTACTATATGAGCCTTGGGGAAGGCTGGCTACTACATAAGAGGCTATGTGAGAGGGCTTGATACTAAATATGAGACATGGGGAGGGCTGGCTTCTACATAAGACACTATGGGGAAGGGCTGGCTACTATAGAGGAGGCTATGGGAGAGGGCTGGCTACTATAGAGGAGGCTATGGGAGAGGGCTGGCTACTGCATAAGAGGCTATGGGGGAGGGCTGGCTATTCCATAAGAGGCTATTTGGGAGGGCTGGCTACTATATACGAGACATGGGGAGGGCTGGCTTCTACATAGGAGGCTATGGGGAAGGGCTGGCTACTACATAAGAGACTATGGATGAGGGGTGGCAACTATATACGAGACTTGGGGAGGGCTGGCTACTATATAACAGGCTATTGGGAGGGCTGACTTCCATATAAGACTATTGGGGAGAGCTGTATAACAGGCTATTGGAGAGGACTGGCTTCTATATAAGACTATTCAGGAGAGCTGGCCTCTATAAAAGTCACTATTAAAGAAGACTGTCTACTATATAAGAGACTATTGGGGGCTGGCTACTATATGGGGCACTACTGGGATGGTTGGCTAATATATGGGACATTTGGGGAGGTGACTATTATATGGGTCACCATTGGGAGGGCTGGCTACTATATGGCTACTAGGAGGGGCAATATTGGGAGGGCTGGTTACTATGTGGGACACTATTGGAGGGGTTGGCTACTGCATAGGGCACAGTTATGGGATCACCTACTGCTTGGGGAAAATAATGGTTACCATTGGGGTTTAACAATGTCATAGCAATTTATCACTTATCATAGTGCACGTGCTGGGGGACGCACACCACTGACAGTGCCAGGAACACTGTACGCTAATCTGACAGTGCCAGAACCGCGTATATGTCTAATTTTTTAATTTTGGCCCACCGTGTATTTGAGTTTGATACCCCTGGTCTATAGAGTTGTGTAATGGATTATATTTCCAGCACAGCGTGTAAATACAGGCATACTGGTATGATGAGAAGTCCCACAAGTCCTACAAATAACATACCACAAGCCCTAGGCTACATGAGGAAGTACTACAAGTCCCAGGATATCCTGTAAATAAATACAATGTGTAACATTCAGCTACTAAAATCCAATACTAACATAGTCAACAAGTAAATTACAGCGCAGTGCACCTATATACACATAAACACACACATTTATGTCTGTGTGTATATATATATATATATATATATATACACACACACACACACAATGCTGGTGTGTATATGCTACACCACTGCTGATAGATAGATGGATAGATAGATAGATAGATAGATAGATAGATAGATAGATAGATAGATAGACCGACCGACCAGCATTGCACCTGTAGTACCTCTGTTCTGCACTGTGCTGTAATTTACTTGTTGACTATGTTGGGAATTTAGAAGCTTAATGTTACACATTGTATTTATTTAGAGGACTGTAGTACTTCCTCATGTAGGCTATTCTGGGACTTGTAGTACTTCCATAATGCATTTATTAAATGGACATCTGGGATTTTTTCTTCTTCTTCTCCCAGGCACAGTGCCATACAATGGGTAGTGGCTGTACCTGGTATTGCAGCTCCTCTCACTCACTTCAGTGGTATAAGCCACAATGTCAGGTGCGGCTGCTAATAGGAAATGAAGAGCCCATCAACAAGAACAATACTGGGAAACAACTAAAACCTGTCACCTGTGCCCAGGCTTGTTGTATATTACTGGTGCAGTGTATTTATTTCTAGGAAAGGCTGGGACTTGTAGTGTCTTATTACACCAGTATGCCTGTATTCACATGCTGTGCTGGAAATATAATCCATTACACAACTCTATTTTAGCAGCATAACATGGAACCTATGTATATTGTGTCCTACAACTACAATTGGTCCAACAGAGAACATGTCCCCAATATGACTGATGTTATGTTGCAGTGTTAGTAACATTATATATGGTGCATTTAGTACTTTAAAAAAAGGTTGTCAAAAAATCCATCATACTGCTCATTAGATAACAATCTCCTTCCTACATACATTGCTCATCCTTATCTCCATGTTACTATGACAACAACATGTACACAACTTCACAGTACAGATCAGGTGACTGATGACATCACAATGCTATCTTAAGAAAAGCATTGTGATGTCATCATAGACGCTATGTGACAGGTTCTTTGCGCCCAGGATGGAGTCACTCTGTAGTTTGCAGCCGGTCGGAGAGGATGGAGCTACAGAGAGTTCTGGTGATTTTATCCATGTGTAGATTGTACTTCGGACAAGAGATGACGGAGTCATCAGGTAATGGCTTCATATTGAAGGAACTAAATGGACATTGTATTTCTGTAGCTGGGAAATGTATTTAATGTCTGTATTTTCCTTTCTTGACAGTGATCGGGGATGCGGGGATGGAGATTCCCATCAACTATAACGGAGGCCATAACAGTGAGTAGTTACTATCACAATGACGTTCATTATATACAAATATACAGTATATTCCTAATAGTAATAAATAACATATAATAATACCTGTCTTTGTTTATTACCAGGCGGAGGTCTCATTGGTGGAGTTATAGGGGTGATCGTGGCCGTTGCTGTCACCATTTTCTGGTAAGTTCCTGCTCATTATATGTTTTGATAGTTATAGGGGGTTCTGGGGTTATGGGATCTCTTCTACAAAGCGAGACATGAAGCCTTGAGGGGGATGAGAAAGGAAAGATTTAGGAATTCTGGCTATTCCAGTGTAATATAGATATAATATAGAGCTGACATGTAGTTTGCTATCAGAACTTTAGGGGGCGCAGCAACTATTGCAGCCATTCCCAGGCTATATACAGATAATAGGGGGAGGGTGATATATAAATAGGTAAATGAATTGTGATATCTGTATGAGTTTATGTAAGGATTTTACTTTATTTCACAGCGTGATATATTGGTGTCGGCGCAGACGTCACCGCCAGCAGCCAGAAAGTGCTGATTTACAAGAAGTGGTTGTCCTTATACCAGGTAATAATTACTATACCATAAAGGGGGAGGGGGGTCTAAGATCTAGATTCTAAATGGTGGCCATACACTTGTATTATAGAGAGTTGTATCGCTGTCATTTACCTCATTCACTGTTATTTTTTATACTTTCACCCTTTCAATCTGTTAGTAGAATACTGGGTGCTGTTTATGGCGGCCTGTATTCTGTCTATGGAGCAGCAGGTATAGCTTCTCATAACACATGCGGATTCTCATGTCTTCCCTTTTGCATTGCAGATGTTCCAGAGATTGTGATATCAGAGGACAAGCCGGAAGTGGAGATCAGTCATAAGGAAGAAATCCCTCAACAACATATAGGTATCCTCACAGTACTGAAAAAGACCACAGAGCAGACTGTAAGCCACATCAAGAACATCACTAAAAAAAGTAACGTTGTGGATGCCCAAGGACGCATTCGGGACCCTGTGCCTATAACCTTGCAGGAGAAAAAGAGAGAGATATTAAAAAAAAAACGATTCTGGAGATTCCGCTCCTGGCTAAAAATAAGAAAAGAAAAGACCAGGACCAGGAGTCAAATAAAGAGAGAGAGAGAAGAAAAAAGCAAGGAAGTCAGGCTGTGGTTAAACAGGAGGAGAGAGAGGATTAAAATAAAAGAAGAGAAAAACCTAAAGATACGCAGGAAGAGGTCCTGGCTATGCTGCGGATAAGACCTGGACAGCAGCCATGGACTCCTATTCCTATTCCTAATACATGTACATACCATCAAATAAATCCTATACATGTAAATCTTGATGACTTCTTGCCATTTCTTTTCCTATCACACCCTTTGGGTGAGATCACTGTGATTTCTGCATTTATTACTGTTGTACTATTCTCTTAAGTGATCGGCACGTGTCCCCTGCTACCATATTAAATAGGGCGCCAATGATCCTATTTGTCAGCTACAGGTTAGCCCACCATGTATCCCCCATCTCTATAGCAGATGAAAGAATGTAGGGAGGCAGCAACGGAGGCAGCAACGGACTGGGGTAATTTAGACCCACAAGGGAATTTGATTCTAGTGGCGCACCCTGCATACACCAGTTATAACCACATTACATTTATCATTACTCTAGAGACTTTGCACAGTTCTCTGTATGTGAAGAGTGATGCCAGCTCATGGCTAGACACCACCAGCGTTGGGCTGGGCCACCAGAGGATACTCCAGGGGGCGTCCGCCTCCTGCACACTTGGTTGCTTAATCCCCAGACAGTGATACAGCTGCTGTCATCACTTGACTGGACCCCAGCGTCAGACTTCGCCACCGGAGTATGCCTCGACTCTGCTTGCCGGCCGCTTCGTCAATGCTGGCATCTGACTGGGCCCCTCACTTACCCAGTCAGATGACACCTCTGACTCCCAGGACCGGGCCGACCCGCGTCCCCTCTTTGGAACTGTATGCACTTGCGCTACTGATGAGCGCTTACAGTTCCTCCTGGGCCAGCACTGGGACTGACACAGCAAGAAGCAGAATCCATTGGCTTCACGCTGTGTCAATCAATCTTTCCTGTGGCTGGAGGCAGCATTATGCCTCTGACCACAAGAGGCTGCGCTCAGGCGCTGGCCGTGCAGAACAGAAAGGCAGAGGCTGGTGAACTGCCACAGCCTGGACCAGGTGAGAATTGTTTAGTTTTTTTTTACTTACAGATGGGGATAATTGCCTCTTCAGTGGTTCACAGACATTTGTTAAGGGGTGGGGGGTGCTGCTAAACTTTTCTAGGGGAGCTACATTTCAGGGTGGTGGGCAAATACCAACTAGCTACATAGGGCATACTCCCTTAAAGTGGGATATTACATACTGGGGAGGGTTACTGCTGGTAAGAGTTACCTACAGGGGATGGCTACATGAGGGATACTACATATTGGGGGCTACAGAGATGCCTAAGTACTATATGGGCGCACAGAGGGGGCTAACTACTATATGGGGACAGGAGAGGCCTAACTAATATATGGAGGCAAAGAGGGGCCTGAGTAGGATGTGGTGGTGCAAAGAAGGCCTAACTACTATGTAGATGCAATGTGGTAGAAGACCGCACTCTGTAGGTCTGGTGGTGCTCGTGGTAGGAAAAATCCAAGGACAGTAGAAAGATGAATACCGGCAGACACCAACTAGTGAAATGCTTACTTTATTGGCGTAAAACAAACAGGATGACGCGTTTCGTATCGGTAGCCTTCATTAGTTCCAGCCTCATCAGCTGATGAAGGCTACTGAGCCGAAACTCGTCCTCCTGCTTGTATTGCACCAATAATGTAAGCATTTCACTATTTGGTGTGTGCCGGGATTCATCTTTCTAACTACTATATAGAGGCACAGAGGGGCCTAATCACTATATGCTGGAATGTAGGGGTCCTGTCTTCTGTATGGAGGCACAGAGGGGGCTTATCTACTACATACGAGCACAGATAGGGGGCACTTTTTACGTGAGGGCATAGAGGGGTCCTAAACTCAACCCAACATACAGGAACAACAATAGGAAGAAGTAATTTTGAACATTAGAACAAAGTAACAAGATAACTAAACAGATTCTCTGTCGTTGCTGTGGAAGAGCACTACTTGTTACACTATCATGTCTGCAAGCACATCCTTATTCATATGAGTCATACTTACTGTTCATTTATATCTAATCATTGCGTAAGTCATCCCCTATACATTACACTACGCCTCTGCTACTCCATTTTCCATTTTTTATGTTTGTGGCAGATAATGTGTGTGCTACCAGTGACTGGTTTCTGCACTAGAGATGAGCGAACTTCTCAAAAGTTCGTTCCGACCGGACTACCAGATTTTTTTGAAAAGTTCGTTCCGATGGAATTTCGGATTTCTTCGGATTTCATAGATTAATGCATCTATATCATACGGGGGTAGTGTATTTGGTTGAATTTAGGAATCTTCATGTCAGTAACATCGTTAGCTTTACAATATCTCAAAGTCTTTTTTTTTTTTTTTTTTTTTTTAACTTCAATATTAACCATTACATGGTCTATGCAGGAAATTCACCATTACAGGGTTTATGCAGGAAAAAGGTCACAAATGCAGTGAAGGAGCAGCAGTAGTCATTGGAGGCCAGTGGAGGTCCAGCAATAGTCATTTAAAGCCAGTATAGGAGCAGCAGTAGTCAGCATGGAGGCCAGGCAGGATCAACAGTAGCCAACATTGAGGCCAGGCAGGCGCAAAAGTGGTCAAAATGGAGGCCAGGCAGGATCAACAGTAGTCAACATGGAGGCTAGGCAGGAGCAAAAGTAGTTAACATGGAGGTTAGGCAGGATCAACAGTAGTCAACATGGAGGCCAGGTAGGTTCAACAGTAGTCAACATGGAGGCCAGGCAAGAGCAAAAGTAGTCAACATAGAGGCTAGGCAGAATCAACAGTAGTTAACATGGAGGCTAGGCAGGATCAACAGTAGTCCACATGGAGGCAAGGAAGGATCAACAGTAGTCAACATGGAGGCCAGACAGGATCAACAGTAGTCAACATGGAGGCCAGGCAGGATCAACAGTAGTCAACATGGAGGCCAGGCAGGATCAACAGTAGTCAACATGGAGGCCAGGCAGGATCAACAGTAGTCAACATTGAGGCAAGGCAGGATCAACAGTTGTCAACATGGAGGCCAGGCAGGATCAACAGTAGCCAACATTGAGTCCAGGCAGGCGCAAAAGTGGTCAAAATGGAGGCCAGGCAGGATCAACAGTAGTCAACATGGAGGCTAGGCAGGAGCAAAAGTAGTTAACATCGAGGCTAGGCAGGATCAACAGTAGTCAACATGGAGGCCAGGTAGGATCAACAGTAGTCAACATGGAGGCCAGGCAAGAGCAAAGGTAGTCAACATAGAGGCTAGGCAGAATCAACAGTAGTTAACATGGAGGCTAGGCAGGATCAACAGTAGTCAACATGATGGCCAGGCAGGATCAACAGTAGTCAACATGGAGGCCAGGCAGGATCAACAGTAGTCAACATGGAGGCCAGGCAGGATCAACAGTTGTCAACATGGAGGCCAGGCAGGATCAACAGTAGTCAACATGGAGGCCAGGCTAGATCAACGTTAGTCAACATGAAGGCCAGGCAGGATCAACAGTAGTCAACATGGAGGCCAGGCAGGATCAACAGTAGTCAAAATGGAGGCCAGGCAGGATCAACAGTAGTCAACATGGAGGCAAGGCAGGATCAACAGTAGTCAACATGGAGGCCAGTGGAGGCCCAGCAGTAGCCAACATGGCGAGTGGACAAGCTGGGGTTCCCTGCAAGAGAGTTCGCCTCTCACTCTTTCTGCATTGGCGCAGCGACGGAGGCGGTAAGGTGGGGGTTAGGGGAGCAGATGGTGCGTCAGATTGGGAGGTGGGAGTCTGAGAGGTTCAGATCTTATGTGCGGTTGGATTTGTGTGTTTGGTTGTGCGGTTGGTCATTGTTATGTGTCTTGTCCCCTTTTGTTTTTAAGATGCCTGCTCTGTGTGGATCTGGGCCATTCATATTTCCGTCGGGGGGAGGCCAGAGTGGAGGTTAGGCCCTAAGGCAGGCAGTTGGGTTTCCCTCGGGGGGCCGTGAGTGTCCGATGGATGGGAGTCGGGGGCATGTTATGGAGCGGTGTTCTGCCAGGAAATTCACTTTTAATCCTGCTTGGACAGGTCGCCTGGCGTGTTAGTGTTACACGTCGGGGGTAATGACCGGTGTGCGTTCATCGCGGGATTTGATCAGTGATATTAAATACGATCTGCTCTATTTATGGTCGATGTTCCCGGGCGTGATTGTGGTATGGTCGGAGATGGTGGCCCAATTTGTCTGGAGGCCCGCTCGGTCTGTGGACAGACTTAATAGAGCTTGGGGAAGAGTGAACCGGGAGGTGTCTGGGAGGTGTCCCGGTTTGTTGCACGCAATGGGGGTATAGTGGTGCGACACAAGGAACTGGAAGTGCCAGACTGGGGCTTTATGGATAGAGATGGCGTGCACCTGATTGGAGTGGGTTGTGATTTGTGGGCTTCCGATCTGCAGGATGGGATCGAAAAAGGCTATCAGGATGTGGCGTGACTTCCACGTCCAAGGTGTCGGGCTTGCTCGCCATGGCGGTGGGGAGGTCGGGGACAGGGCAGTTTCTAGGGCATTTTGGCAACAGGGCAAATCTTGATAAAAGCGCCACCCCCCCCCCCTCCCCTTCACCTAACTCAGCTCAGTCCTGGGGAAACTAGGGGGGCTTTTAACAAGATTGGGATTACTAGGAAGAAGCAGTGTGTGTATTGCGGCATAGAGCGGTGTTGCACCCCTGAAAGATAATGTTCAACTGAATACAAAATCATTATACAGTAACTCACAGGTGACGTCTTCTTTGATCTGAGGTGTCGCTTTCCTTTTCCTCTCCATCCGGCCCAGACCACCAGAAAGACTTGCAGCTACAATTCATCTCTTCAGAACCTGCCAAACAAACATTTTAGGCTCCACACATTTCTAGCAACTTCCACTTTTTCTCTCCTACAGGATTCCTAACTGTGGTAATTTTGCTGTTTGGTGCATTAAAGTCAGTAGCTATGTGGGTTGCCTTCTGTATGTAGGATCCCCTGCTGTGCCCCTATATAAGAATAATGTCCCCCTGCATTGCCCCACATATACTTATAATGTCTACCTGCATTGCCCCACATTCAGTAATAATGTACTCCTGCATTGTCCCCCATATACTTATAATAATGTCCCCTGCATTGTCCCATATACTAATAATATCCCCCTGCATTGTCCCCCATATAGTTATAATGTCTCCCTGCATTGTACCATATAGTAATTGTGTCCCCCTGCATTGTCCCCATATAGTAGTAATGTCCCCCTGCATTGTCCCCATATAGTAATAATGTCCCCCTGCATTGTCTCCATATAGTAATTGTGTCCCCCTGCATTGCCCCATATAGTAGTAATATCCCCTGCATTGTCCCATATAGTAGTAATATCCCCTGCATTGTCCCATATAGTAGTAAAGTCCCCTGCATTGCCCCATATACCAATAATATCACCCTGCATTGTCCCCCATATACCAATAATATACTCCTGTATTGCCCCCATATAGTAGCAATGTCCCCCTGCATTGCCCCATATACCAATAATATCCCCCTGTATCATCCCCATATACCAATAATATCCCCCTGTATCGTCCCCATATACCAATAATATCCCCCTGTATTGCCTCCATATAGAAGTAATATCCCCCTCTATTGCCCCCATATAGAAGTAATGTCCCCCTGCAATGCCCCATATACAAATAATATCCCCCTGTATTGCCCCCATATAGTAGTAATGTCCCCCTGCAATGCCCCATATACCAATAATATCCCCCTGTATTGCCCCATATATTAGTTATATCCCCCTGCACTACTCCCAAATAGTAATAGTGTCTCCCTGCATCCCCCTCAAATTAAAAAACAAACAAACCATTAAACTCACCTATAACTGGCATGGAGCCGGTTCTCCCGTCTTCTGCTTGTTAGAAGATCCTCCAGAGGGATCCTCCAGCAGGCGTGATGACGTCCCCCTGTGCCTGCTTGGGGATCCAGCATCAGCTGAAGAGATGGGGCATGGGGTGAGATCCGGAGGAAGAGGGAGGGGGGTGGCGCCGAGGACACCAGCGAGGTCAAGAGGGAGGGGGAGAGGTGCCCTCATCCGAGAGCTCCGGGGGGGGGGGGGGGGGGGGGCTGGGGGCATGCCGGGGGCGCTGGACGGACACAGATGATAAGATAAGTGCGCAGGTTTAGGATTATTGGAAGATTTCGTTAATTGTTCTGGCTAGGACATTTGTGTACTTAATAAAGAAATGGTTGCAAAAAGGTGATAAGGATCCGGCACTCCAAGAGGTTTAAAATTCAAAAACTTTTATTAGAGCATATCTAAAAAACAGCTGAGCAGCTCATGCTGTGTGGCCTGAAAGACTGACGCGTTTCGCGCATGCGCGCTTAGTCATAGTCTAATGGTCAGTGTGTGACTAGAGATTTAAAAACAAGTAATGGCCAATGAGATGTTTCCCCATGCACATGTGTGCAGGTGGGGTGAATAGGTGCAATCAGTGGTGTACTCGCTTGGACACTGTTGAGTTAGTTCAGTGGTCAGTTCGCATTACAAAGTATAATGGATGTATGAGTTTACTGGACGTGATGCTGTAATTTATAGGTCGGCTATGATCATGTGATACAAATAAAGAGAAGTGGAGTGTGGTAACACATTGTCCACGTTGGAGCGTGTTTGGCGACCAGGTCGTATATTTTAAAGATAAAACGAATACAAAAATGTGTAACTCTATCGCATGTGAAACGACCGAGCCGCACAGTCTGAACTACGCTCTAAGGATAAATATCATGAGGGCAAATTAATAATTGAATTGAAAAAAAAAAAAAAAAAAATTGGTGCTTGTATTTAGTTAGCATGTCTAAATGGCAATTTTTTGGCGTGCCTCCATGATGGCTCTGAACATATGTTGAAAAGTGCAACCCTTGATAGTGGGTAAAGGAGATGTATGAAATAAAAATGTATATATTTATTTGTCCTGATGACTATGCCATGTCCACGTGTGAACAAAGGCTGAAAACAGGTATGTAGCCTGCTGGCGAAATCTGACTGCTTGAGGGTATAAAATTATATATACAAAAAAATATATATATAATAAATAATAATAAATGGATAAGTCATAAATGATGAATAATAAATATCAGTGTGTCCCACCCAGGTTACATGTTAATGCATAATCTGATGGTGAAATCTAAAGTGTATATGTAAATGATAAATATATGCATGACCACAAACACATGTATATGTGAAAATGTGGGAGTGTATACACAACGATTAAACCATGCTACTCAATGGTAAAGAACTATGAATGTTCTAAGAAACAAATAAATAATAATAAATGGGGAAAATGTGAATATTCTGAAAATTAATAAATAAATCATAATGAATAATATTTTGCAATATGTCCATGATCAAGAGATAACATGCTAGTTAGTTTACATAGTGATACAAAAGATCATTCTTGTAATTGAGGCCAAGTGGGCTTCTTGTGTCCAACTTAAATATGTATTCAGCCGGATCCTTATCACCTTTTTGCAACCATTTACTTACTTGACGGACAGCCACCGCCAGGAACCGTGCACCCTCTCACACACGCTGGAGACTCCAAACAATACACCAAGAGGTGAGCTGATTTCCCTTGTTTACTTAATAAAGAGGCTGCTGTGGCCATTTTTCCAATTTAATTGGTGTCAGTGTCAGTTTTTGGTGGGCGGGAGTTACCATGGGTATGGGGTGTATGTGGTAAGTCTGCACCCCTGTAATCTGCAATACACCAGTTCAAGTAGATAAGCCCGCATATAGTTATCAGGTCCCTCTGTGCCTCTATATAATAGTTAGAAAGATGAATCCCGGCACACACTAAAAGAATTCCTTACTTTATTGGTGCAATACAAGCAGAAGAATGCGTTTTGGCTCAGTAGCCTTCATCAGCTGGTGAAGCTGGAACTAATGAAGGCTACTGAGCCGAAACTCGTCCACCTGCTTGTATTGCACCAATAAAGTAAGCATTTCACTATTTGGTGTGTTCCGGGATTCATGTTTCTACTGTGATTATTCCAACCACGAGCACCACCAGACCAGCAGAGTGCCATCTTTTGCCACATTGCATCTATATAGTAGTTAGGCCTTCTTTGCACCCCCATATCGTAGTCAGGCCCCTCTTTGTCTCCACATATTAGTTAGGCCTTCCCTGTGCCCATATAATAGTTAGCCCCCCTCTGTGCATCCACATAGTACTTAGACATCTCTGTGGCCCCCAATATGTAGTATTCCTCATGTAGCCATCCCCAGTAGGTAATTCCTACCGGTAAAATCCGCCATGTAGGTAGTTGGTATTTACCCTCTATCTGGGGCGTAGTTAATGTCTCCTGGGCCCTGGTGCGAGAGGTCAACTTGCCCCCCCCCCCCCCACCTTTCACGACCAAGTGATGCTATTGGTATATATAAATATATACATACACACACCATACATACACCGCCATACTGTTACTGACCAAATCCTGTATACTGAGACTAATATTACCAATGATACCAGTATATAGGAAGGAAATATTACCGCCACATCATAACTACTACCATCACCACCATATTGTTAGTGACCAAATCCAGTATACTAAGACCAAGACCCCACACCCCTCATTGACCATTTTATTAAAAAAAAAGTTCCAAACAACCGCTGGTCATTGATGTAGTCCAGCGAATCCGCCGTAATATACAGGATACCGATATCTGAAAAACAAAAAGGGAGAAACACACAAAAAAATTCACAAACAGGAGCACAACACCCATCATTGTGAGCGGTGTTGTGCACCTTACAGTATGCAGCATCTTTACAGATCGCTGCTTACAGTCTGGCACCCAAGGGGTTAAGGGAGGATGCATTGCATCCCCCTTAACTCTTTGGGTGCCATACTGAACAATCTGGCCCCCAGGGGGTGAGGTAAGGGTCCCCACATAACCCCTTGTGGGCCAGACTGATGCCAGACTGCACCCATACCAGCAAGGAAAGGGTTAAGTGACCCCCCTTCCTTGCTGGGATGGGTGTAGTGCAGGGGAGGGGGTGAGGAGAGCTGTATACTCACACTCCGATGTCTTGATGTGTTCTCTTCGCCTGTCCCGGCACAATGAAGTCACTGTGCTGCGGACCGGCTCTTTATATGTGCGCTCAGCCAATCAGCTGAGCACACATATGAATCAAAATGTTTCTTCTAATAATGCTATTGTGATAACATAATTAGAAGAAACATTTGATGTTTTAATTAAAGTAAAGTATTAATTATTACAAAAAAAAAAAGGAATTTGTTTTGATTTCGGGGAGTTTTGCATTTACGCCGTTCGCCCTATGGTAAAACTGACTGGTTATGCATATTCCTCAAGTCGTTACGATTACAACGATATGTAACATGTATAACTTTTATATTATCTGATGGCTTGTAAAAAATTTAAACCAGTGTTAACAGATATATGTTCCATAAAATCGCTCTATTCCCATGCTTACAGTACTTTTATCCTTTGGTCTATGGGGCTGTTTGAGGTTTAATTTTTTGCGCCATGATGCATTCTTTCTATCGGTACCTTGATTGCGCATATACAAATTTTTGATCACTTTTTATTACATTTTTTCTGGATTTGATGCGACCAAAAATGTGCAATTTTGCACTTTGGAATTTTTTTGCGCTGACGCCGTTTACCGTGCGAGATCAGTAATGTGATTAATTAATAGTTCTGGTGATTACGCGCGGGGCGATACCAAACATGTTTTTTTATTTGTTTATTTATTTATATTTATGAAAAGGGGGGTGATTTGGACTTTTAATAGGTGAGGGGATTTTTAATAATAAAAAAACATTTTTACTTTTATTTTTACTGTAACTAGAAGCCCCCCTGGGGGACTTGTATATAAACAGCACTGATCTCTCATAGAGATCAATGCTGTGTATATACACAGCAAAGATCAATGAGATAGGAGGTCATAGATTGCTATGGCCTGCTGCACGCCATAGCAATCTATTACCGAGCCGAGGTCAGCGTCATTCTGAAGAACGGATCTCCCCCCTGCGATCGCATCGCGGGGGGAGATCTGTCCCACTAGACACCAGGGATGTGAGGTCTGAAGCCTCTAAGTGCAGCTGTCAGGTTTAACAGCTGCACTTAAAGGCTTAATTAGCCGGCGTGGCAACGGGACCCGCGCCGGCCAATAGAGGCACTGCCCGGCGGGATCCCGCTCTGAACACCCCCCGCGGCACCATGACGTATCAGATACCTCATGGGTCACTAAGGGGTTCATTAATTAATTATATTAACCAATTCAGGGATCGGCATTATTGCAGAGGATTGCTACCCCGGTTTACCCCTGAATTACTGATTCCCTGTTTCCCAGGGAGCTTTAACTTTATTAAAACAGCTAAACAAACAATTGTTTAGCTGTTTTATAGAACTCGAATCTGAATCTTTGCAAGATGCTCGTCCGAGTAACGAGTACCATCGAGTACCCTAATGCTCGAACGAGTACCAAGCTCGGACAAGCATGCTCGCTCATCACTAGTGATAACTAAATGGCTCAGGGAACAAAACATAGAGATTTTGGGTCCATGGCCTGGAAACTCCCTAGATCTTAATCCCATTGAGAACTGGCGGTCACTCAACAAGAGACGGGTGGACAAACAAAAACCAACAAATTCTGACAAAATGCAAGCATTGATTGTGTAAGAATGGACTGCCATCAGTTAGGATTTGGTCCAGAAGTTGATTGAGAGCATGCCAGGGAGAATTGCAGAGGTCCTGAAGAAGAAGGGTCAACACTGCAAATATTGACTTGCTGCATTAACTCATTCTAACTGTCAATATAAGCTTTTGTTACTCATAATATGATTGCAATTATATTTCTGTATGTGATAAAAACATCTGACAAACACATATAAAAACCAGAGGGCAGCAGATCATGGGAAAATATGATATTTGTGTCATTCTCAAAACTTTTGGGCATGACTGTACATGTATGAGGAACAGGCTGAGTCCATGGCTGGTATCCCGGTCTCCTCAGCAGCATAGCCAGGACCTCTTCCTGTGCATCTTTAGGCTTTTCTCCTGTTTTATTCTGATCCCTTCTCTCCTCCTGTTTAGCCACAGACTGACTTCCTTGCTTTTTTCTCGCCTTTCTCGTCTTATTTCACTCCTGGTCCTGGACTTCTCTTTTCTCATTTTTAGCCAGAAGCGAAATCTCTTTCTTTCTTAGTATCGCTTTCTTTTTTTCCTTTAAGGTTATGGGTACAGGGTCCCGTACCATTCCATGGGCATCAACAACTTTACCTTTTTTAGTAAAGTTTTCTGCGGTCCTTTTCAGGACTGTGAGGATGTTAATGTGTTTAGGAATTTCCTCCTTGTCCGTGGTCTCTGTATCTTTATCTGGTTTGTTCTCTGGTATAATAATCATCTCTGGAACATCTGCAATGTAAAAGGGAAGACATCAGAATCTGCATGTGTTATGAGAAGCTATACCTGCTGCTCCATCGACAGAATACAGACCGCCATAAACAGCACCCAGTATTCTACTAACAGATTAAAAGGGTGAAAGTAGGGACCCTCCATTGTCCAATTCCAAAAATAACAGTATACAAGGTAAATGACAGCTATACAACTCTCTATAATACAAGTGTATGGCCACCATTCAGAATCTAGCACTTTGACCACCCTCCCCCTTATGGTATAGTAATTATTACCTGGTACATGGACAACCACTTCTTCTATATTCGCCATTTCTGGCTGCTAGTGGTGACACCGTCGCAGACACCAATATATAGCGCTGTGAAACAAAGTAAAATCCCTAAATAAACTTATATAGCTATCACAATTGATTTACCAATTCATATATCACCCTCCCCCTATCTGTATATAGCCTGGGCCTGGCTGCAATAGTTGCTGCGCACCCTATAGTTCTAATAGTAAACTACACGTCAGCTCTGTTCCCCAGAAAATAGAGCAAGATATTTATTGTATTGTATTTATATTAGGCTGGAATGGCCAAACATCCTAAATCTTTCCTTTCCCATCCCCCTCAAGGCTTCATGTACGGCTTTGTAGTAGAGATCCCATAATCCTGTAACTGTGTTTTATTTGTCTTTAGCAGACATGTCCAAATCCGGCCCGCGGTGCCATTATCTTTGGCCCGCCGCACTATTCTCGCATTATATTAATCCTGGCCAGTAGACATCGCAGATTATAATATGGGAGGTCCGAACGGTCGCTCAGACCTCCCTAATCTTGTAGGCCGTAGGCAGTTTTTAGCCTGCGACTTAGCAGTATGTAAGAAGTGTCAAGATGCCGGAAACTCGGTGACGTCTCGCGCGTCCAGCGCCGGAAACGCAGTGACGTCGTTGCGCGTGTCCGGCGCCAGCTGGGACCGCAGGAAGGGTGAGTCTATGGGAAAAGGCTGGCTACTATATACGATACTATAGGGGAGGGCTGGCTACTATAAGAGACTTGGGGAGGATTGGCTACTACATGAGAGGTTATTGATGAGTGATGGCTACTTTATAAGAGACTATGGGGGAGAGCTGGCTCCTCTGTAAGAGACTATGGAAACGGGCTGGTTACTATATGAGACTACAGGGGAGGGCTGGCTACTATATAAGAGGCTATGGGGGAGGGCTGGCTACTATATAAGAGGCTATGGGGGAGGGCTGGCTACTACATAAGAGGCTATGTGGAGGGCTGTCTACTATAGAGGAAGCTATGGCGGAGGGCTGGCTACTGCATAAGAGGCTATGGGGGAGGGCTGGCTATTCCATAAGAGGCTATTGGGGAGGGCTGGCTACTATATACGAGACATGGGGAGGGCTGGCTTCTACATAGGAGGCTATTGGGGAGGGCTGGTTACTATGTGGGACACTATTGGAGGGGTTGGCTACTGCATAAGGCACAGTTATGGGATTACCTACTGCTTGGGGAAAATAATGGTTACCATTGGGGTTTAACAATGTCATAGCAATTTATCACTTATCATAGTGCACGTGCTGGGGGACGCACACCACTGACAGTGCCAGGAACACTGTACGCTAATCTGACAGTGCCAGGATCGTTGCATGCGCTCTAAAAATAAAAGAATATACACTGCACAAGTAATATACCACAAGCCCAAGGCTACATGAGGAAGTAATACAAGTCCCAGGATATCCTGTAAATAAATACAATAACATTCAGCTACTAAAATCCCAACATAGTCAACAAGTAAATTACAGCGCAGTGCACCTATATACACATAAACACACACATATAAATCTGTGTGTCTGTGTGTGTGTATATATATATATATATATATATATATATATGTACACACACATATATATATATATATATATATATAGACACATACACACACACACACTCTCCCCACCCCCTCTTCCGAGCACTGCACCCATCCCAGCAAGGAAGGGGGGGTCACTTAACTCCTTCCTTGCTGGGATGGGTGCAGTCTGACATCAGTCTGGCCCCCAAGGGGTTAAGGGGGATGCAATGCATCCTCCGTTAACCCCTTGGAGGCCAGACTGTAAGCAGCGATCTGTAAAGATGCTGCATACTATAAGGTGCACAACACCGCTCACAATGATGGGTGTTGTGCTCCTGTTTGTGTGTTTTTTGTGTGTTTCTCCTTTTTTGTTTTTCAGATATCGGTATCCTGTGGATTACGTCGGATTCGATGGACTACGTCGATGACCAGCGGTTGTTTGGATTTTTTTTTTAAATAAAATGGTCAATGAGGGGTGTGGGGGTGTTTTTATTTGAATAAAAAATTTTTTTCACTTGTGTCTTGTCTTTATTTCTTTACTTTATAGACTTAGTAGTAGAAGCCGTCTAATAGACGGAATCCATTACTAAGTCGGGGCTTAGTGTTAGCCGGTATAAAATGGCTAACACTAACCCCCCATTATTACCTCAGTACCCAATGCCACCAGGGGTACTGGGAAGAGCCGGGTGCCAGTGGTCCCGGAGCGTCAAAATTGGCGCTCCTGGACTGGGGCGGCAGTAGGCTGGTAAGATTTAGGCTGTGGAGGTCCTAAACCAATGGCTCTTCCCACCCTGGGGTTACCAGGCTGCTGTCGCTTGGTTTTTAACCCGGCTGGTTATGAAAATAGGGGGGACCCTACCCGTTTTTTTAAAAATAAATAAATAATTTAAAAATAAAAAAGCGTAGGGTTCCCCCTATTTTCATAACCAGCCGGGTTAAAAACCAAGCGACAGCAGCCTGGTAACACCAGGGTGGGAAGAGCCATTGGTTTAGGCCCTCCCCAGCCTAAATCTTACCAGCCTGCTGCCGCCCGGTCCAGGAGCGCCAATTTTGACGCTCCGGGACCAATGGCACCCGGCTCTTCCCAGTACCCCTGGTGGCATTGGGTACTGGGGTAATAATGGGGCGGTTAGTGTTAGCCATTTTATACCGGCTAACACTAGGCCCCGGCCTCCACTACTAACTTTTTTTTAATTCAAATAAAAACACCCCCACACCCCTCATTGACCATTTTATCTTAAAAAATCCAAACAACCGCTGGTCATCGTCGTAGTCCACCGAATACGACGTAATCCACTGGATACCGACATCTGAAAAACAAAAAGGGAGAAACACACAAAAAACACACAAACAGGAGCACAACACCCATCATTGTGAGCGGTGTTGTGCACCTTACAGTATGCAGCATCTTTACAGATCTCTGCCTACAGTGTGGCACCCAAGGGGTTAAGGGAGGATGCATTGCATCCCCCTTAACCCCTTGGGGGCCAGACCGATGTCTGAATACACCCATACCAGCAAGGAAGGGGCTAAGTGACCCCCCTTCCTTGCTGGGATGGGTGCAGTGCTGGGCAGGGGGTGGGGAGAGTTTTTTACTCACCATCCGATGTCCCCATTTGTCCTCTTCGCTGGTCCGCAGCACAATGAAGTCACTGTGCTGCGGACCCGCTAATTATATGTGCGCTCAGCCGATCAGCTGATCAGCTGAGCGCACATATGATTCAAAATTTTTCTTCTAATAATGCTATTGTGATAACATAATTAGAAGAAACATTTGATGTTTTAATTAAAGTAAAGTATTGATTATTACATTTTGCTCTATTACCGGGTATATGAATTAACGGCTTAATAGAGCTTCCTGTAATAATTAATATTTAATTAATAAAACACATTTTCGTTGTAATAAAATTAATTTTGTTGTTCAATAATTTAATTTAAACGAATCCATACTTGTGCAATTAAATATACTGTAAAAATAAATATATATAAATATATATTTATATATATATTTATTTTTACAGTATATTTAATTGCACAATGATGGAATCGTTTTAATTAAATTATTGAACAACGAAAGTGACTTTATTACAATGAAAATATGTTCTATTAATTAAATATATTAACCATTAGAGGCATCGGCATTACTGCATAGGATCGCTAACCCCGTAATGCCGATTCCTCTAATACTGTTTCCCTGCTTTCCCAGATGCATTCCAGAGGTGTTTGCATCACTTTTTAAAGATGTCTTTGATTTTATTTGTTATTGTTATTTTAACCAGATTCGTTACGAACTTTTTGCAAAGTTCGTAACGAATCTGATTCGTTACGGTTCGGTTCGCTCATCCCTAATAGACAGATAGATAGATAGGAGATAGATAGATAGATAGATAGATAGATAGATAGATAGATAGATAGATAGATAGAAAGATAGATAGGAGATAGATAGATAGATAGATAGATAGATAGGAGATAGATAGATAGATAGATAGATAGATAGATAGATAGACCAGCATTGCACCTGTAGTACCTCTGTTCTGCACTGCGCTGTAATTTACTTGTTGACTATGTTGGGATTTTAGTAGCTGAATGTTACACATTGTATTTATTTAGAGGACTGTAGTACTTCCTCATGTAGGCTATTCTGGGACTTGTAGTATTTCCATAATGCATTTATTAAATGGACAGCTGGAATTTTTTCTTCTTCTTCTCCCAGGCACAGTGCCATACAATGGTAGTGGCTGTACCTGGTATTGCAGCTCCTCTCACTTCAGTGGTATAAGCTACAATGTCAGGTGCAGCTGCTAATAGGAAATGAAGAGTCCATCAACAAGAACAATACTGGGAAACAACTGTAACCTGTCACCTGTGTCCAGGCTTGTTGTATATTACTGGTGCAGTGTATATTCATTTATATCTAGGAAAGGCTGGGACTTGTAGTGTCTTATTACACCAGTATGCCTGTATTCACATGCTGTGCAGGAAATATAATCCATTACACAACTCTATTTTAGCAGCATAACATGGAACCTATGTATATTGTGTCCTTTTTTTTTTTGTCATTATGAACTACAATTGGTCCAACAGAGAACATGTCCCCAATATGACTGATGTTATGTTGCAGTGTTAGTAACATTATATATGGTGCATTTAGTACTTTAAAAAAAAGGCTATAAAAAAATCCATCATACTGCTCTGTAGATAACAATCTCCTTCCTACATACATTGCTCATCCTTATCTCCATGTTACTATGACAACAACATGTACACAACTTCACAGTACAGATCAGGTGACTGATGACATCACAATGCTATGTTAAGGAAAGCATTGTGATGTCATCATAGACGCTATGTGACAGCTTCTATGCGCCCAGGATGTACTGGTGTCACTCTGTAGTTTGCAGCCAGTCAGAGAGGATGGAGCTACAGAGAGTTCTGGTGATTTTATCCATGTGCAGTTTGTACTTCGGGCAAGAGATGACGGAGTCATCAGGTAATGGCTTCATATTGAAGGAACTAAATGGACATTGTATTTCTGTAGCTGGGAAATGTATTTAATGTCGGTATTTTCCTTTCTTGACAGTGATCGGGGATGCGGGGATGGAGATTCCCATCAACTATAACGGAGGCCATAACAGTGAGTAGTTACTATCACAATGACGTTCATTATATACAAATATATATGTTCCTAATAGTAATAAATAACATATAATAATACCTGTCCTTATTTATTACCAGGCGGAGGTCTCATTGGTGGAGTTATAGGGGTGATTGTGGCCGTTGCTGTCACCATTTTCTGGTAAGTTCCTGCTCATTATGTGTTTTGATAGTTATAGGGGGTTCTGGGGTTATGGGATCTCTTCTACAAAGCGAGACATGAAGCCTTGAGGGGGATGAGAAAGGAAAGATGTAGGAATTCTGGCAATTCCAGTGTAATATAGATATAATATAGAGCTGACATGTAGTTTACTATAAGAACTATAGGGGACGCAGCAACTATTGCAACCATTCCCAGGCTATATACAGATAATAGGGGGAGGGTGATATATGAATAGGTAAATGAATTGTGATATCTATATAAGTTTATATAAGGATTTTACTTTGTTTAACAGCGTGATATATTGGTGTCGGCGCAGACGTCACCGCCAGCAGCCAGAAAGTGCTGATTTAGAAGAAGTGGTTGTCCTTATACCAGGTAATAATTACTATACCATAAAGGGGGAGGGGGGTCTAAGATCTAGATTCTAAATGGTGGCCGTACACTTGTATTATAGAGAGTTGTATCGCTGTCATTTACCTCATTCACTGTTATTTTTTATACTTTCACCCTTTCAATCTGTTAGTAGAATACTGGGTGCTGTTTATGGCGGCCTGTATTCTGTCTATGGAGCAGCAGGTATAGCTTCTCATAACACATGCGGATTCTCATGTCTTCCCTTTTACATTGCAGATGTTCCAGAGATTGTGATATCAGAGGACAAGCCGGAAGAGGAGATCATTCATAAGGAAGAAATCCCTCAACAACATATAGGTATCCTTACAGTACTGAAAAAGACCACAGAGCAGACTGTAAGCCACATCAAGAACATCACTAAAAAAAGTAACGTTGTGGATGCCCAAGGACGCATTCGGGACCCTGTGCCTATAACCTTGCAGGAGAAAAAGAGAGAGATATTAAAAAAAAAACGATTCTGGAGATTCCGCTCCTGGTTAAAAATAAGAAAAGAGAAGACCAGGACCAGGAGTCAAATAAAGAGAGAGAGAGAAGAAAAAAGCAAGGAAGTCAGGCTGTGGTTAAACAGGAGGAGAGAGAGGATTAAAATAAAAGAAGAGAAAAATCTAAAGATACGCAGGAAGAGGTCCTGGCTATGCTGCGGATAAGACCTGGACAGCAGCCGTGGACTCGGCCTATTCCTAATACATGTACATAACATCAAATAAATGCCATACATGTAAATCTTGATGACTTCCTGCCATTTCTTTTCCTATCACACCCTTTGGGTGAGATCACTGTGATTTCTGCATTTATTACTGTTGTACTATTCTCTTAAGTGATCGGCACGTGTCCTCTGCTACCATCTTAAATAGGGCGCCGGTCTCCTGCACGTACGCAGATCTGTTCTTGGCCAAATTGGAAAATGATTTTGTTTTTAATATCCGTAACCCACACATCGGAGGCATCAGAGCATACTTTCGTTATGTCGATGATGTCTTCGTTGTGTGGGAGGGAGACAGAGTTGGTTTTGACAATTTTGTTCTATACCTCAATGAAGTCAATGGTGTTAATATGTACTTCACTCACGAAGTAGGGGGTAAATCCATGGAATTTCTGGATGTGCCAGTAGAGGTGAGAGACATCATCTTTTATACCTCAGTTTTCAGAAAAGAGACAGCCAGCAACTCTATTCTTCATTACAGCAGTTCCCATCCTACTAAGGTAAAAGATTCCATCCTCTTCAGCCAGCTAGTCAGGGCTGTATTACCAGCTGCTGCTGCCCTAGGCACTAAACCTGGAGACGCCCCATCTACATGCACCTATTGGCGATACCTGACCTGACCAATACCACCATACCCCCCACCCCCCTGGAAAAGACACCAGATTTACTGGCAAGTCTGAACAGGAGGAGGGAAACTAAAAAAAAATAAAAACAAAAAAAAAGTTTTTTTCTGTCCCCCTTCTCCCTGGTGCTGCCCCCCTGCAAAGTGCTGCCCTAGGCACCGGACCACGGGTGCCTAGTGGTAAATACGGCCCTGCAGCTAGTCAGGCTTAAGCGCATAAATAGTACAGAGCCGTCATTTAGTAAACAAGCCACTGACATGGAGAGAAGGCTCGAAGCTAGGGGATACCCAAGGAAGACTATAGACGCAGCTAGGAGAAGGGTCAGTACTATTAATAGAGCTAAGTTGTTAGAACCTAAAATAAAGCTAGATACTAGCCCCCAAAAGTTTTCTTTCGTTTTTCAAAACTCACCACTCAATAGCGTCATTGCCAAAACTATCCACAAACACTGGCATATTTTGGAACAGGACGAGCATCTTAAAGGGAACCTGTCACCCCCCGTGTCGGGGTGACAGGCTCCCGACCCCCCGTTAGAGCCCCTTATACTCACCTAATCCCACGGGGTCCCGCTTCTGGAGGTGGTCGGGTGATGAAGATCTCAGCCGCTGCAGCCCGGCGCACGCGCTCCTCAGATGAGTCCAACACCCATAGAGAATGACAGGAGAGTCCAGCGCTCCGTCATTCTCTATGAGCGTTGGACTCATCTCCCAGCGCGCGCGCCGGGCTGCAGCGGCTGAGATCTTCATCGCCCGACCACCTCCAGAAGCGGGACCCGGCGGGATTAGGTGAGTATAGGGGGCTCTAACGGGGGGTCGGAAGCCTGTCACCCCGACACGGGGGGTGACAGGTTCCCTTTAAGGAGATTGCGGCTCAGGGCCCTCTCATCACGTATCGGAAAAATCGCAATCGGAGACAGTCTCAGTATGAATAAGTGCAAGAAAAAATCCGCAGATGATTGGTTTACCAGAGCCCCTCTGAAAGGTAGCAAGAAATGTGGCAGCTGTAAGTACTGTCCTCAGCTCATCTCTACTGTTTCCATTAATCTCAACGGCAAAAACTGCAGCATCAGAAGTTTAATTACATGTCGTACCTCATACGTCGTGTATGCTTTAGTATGCTCCTGTAATCGGTTCTATGTGGGAAAGACGAAACGTCCCATGTGGACCAGATATAAGGAACATGTATATTCGATCAGGACAGGAAAAGGTGTTCCTAGGATGATCGACCATATTAATACGGTTCACACAGGAGATACGAGCTCCTTGCGATTTGTAGGCTTGGAAAAGGTGGATCAGATTGAAGGAGGGGGAGATAGACATCTACGTCTCCTCAGGAGAGAGGCAAGTTGGATTGCCACCCTAGATGCAACCGGCCCGGTCGGCCTCAATGAGAGGAACGACTGGAGCGTCTTTTTGTAAGAATCATTTATCTTATGGCATATAAGTAAGGCCGGACAAACTAGGGTGCAAAGCACCCAATAAGGGGAGGCCTCCATGACTGGGGTTAGTTGCTAGGGCTCTGGGGAGATAATTCAGGGGGTAAGGGGTTAATGGTAGACGGGGTGGGGAGTAAAGTGGGGAGATCAGACAGGAGTTAATTGATTGGTGGGGGTGGGGGGTGTGATAAGCCGGGGGGGCTGGGGTATATAACCTAAAGGAGAAAGGGGGGCTGGTACCTTTTGCTTGTCAGACAGCAGGAGAATCTGAGCCATGGATCCGTTAGCTGCGCTGTTTGAACAACTGCGGCAAGCTGCAGATGAGAGAGGGCCACAGTGGCTGCAGTCCCAACTTCAGGGTCTGCTCCCGGGGTCCGGTGTCGCCCCCGCTTCGGCTTCACCTCCAGTTCGCCGGTCGCGGAGGACAAGGCCTCCGGCGCGCCTCAGCCCTGATGAGACCCCCCGGGCCCGGCGCCGCCTAAGGAGCCCCTCCAGGGACCCTCCGGCTACAGGTTCGGTGCGGCCTTCCACATCCCGCCGCCCGGCCAGGGCCGAGAGGAATCCGCTCATGCGGCGGGGCCTGCAACGAGGGGTGGAGTCGCCTCCCCTGCCGGCTGATGACATCGCCGTGGAATCGGGACCTGGCGCGGCGGATCCGCAGGTTGGTCGGTCCAGCGGGTCTGCCCGGCGGAGAAGCGGAGGTCGAGGGAGGATCTTTACACGGAGGGAGCCATCTGCTTCCTCCCGGCGACAGGAAGTGACCGGGCACCTTCCGGCTGGCCCCGCCTCCCATGGGCACGGCGCCCCTGCTATGACGTCACCAGCGGTGCTTCCGTCCGGGAGTGTATCCGGGCCGTCCTTGCTGTCCGTGGCTGCTGCGACAGGATCTGATGAGCTGAGCGCTGCTCCCGCTCCCCGGGGGGATCCAGGACCTTCCGCTGCTGGGCCCACAGCACCCAGGCAGCTCGGTGAGTCTGCGTTGCGCTGTCATACCATGTCGGGGTTTGGGGGTGATGCCGGGGTAGGGGATGTTCAGAGGGGAGTGTTAGATGTGTTGTTGGGTCTGCGCCAGCTATTATGGGGTACTGGGGCGGTTCCTGGGGCGGGTTCGCCGGTGGTAGCATGGTCTTCTCCAGGTAGGGGGGCCGGCGGGGGAGAGGGTGCTCTGTTGGGGCGGGCTGCGGGGTCCGTGGGGCTGACGCTGGGCGCTGGGGGGGGTGCTGAGCGGAGTGTTGGCGCCGCGGTTGTGGCAGAGGTCCAAACTCAGACTGAACCGGACTCTGGGAGAAGGGAAGATGTTACCAGGTTGGATGACGCGGCGAAGGGTGAAATCTATGTGTGCTTTGAGGGGCCCTTGGGGTCCCATCTGAAGCAGGAGGTTAGGGATAAGATTCATAAAGGGGAATATGTGGAAATTTTCTCCTTACTGCCCTTGGAAAAGTTTAACCTGGATCGGGTTAAACCAGGCGATGACAAGAAGGAGAAGGAGGAAAGCCGGCGCTATCGCTTGATACCTAGGACTTTCGCCAATTGGCTCCAGGCGTTCACGATACTGGCTGGGGTCATTGGAGAAAAGTCGCCGGGTGACTGCGTGGGGCTTTTCTGCTACTTGGACGCCATACATGACGCGTACCGGACCTACGGGGGGCAGGCCTGGCTGCGCTATGATGAGCAGTTCAGGCAGCGTAAGGCGGTCCGACCCAATGTTCGGTGGGACCACAAGGACATAGGTTTGTGGCTGCGGGTGACGGCCCCGGTCAGGGCGGGCCCCAGTGGGCAGTCCTTTCCAGGGACCGCCGGGGGCCATGGACAGTCAGGGTACTCGGCGGCAATACAAAAAGGACTGTGCTTTTTGTTTAATGAAGGAACGTGTAAGTTCGGGGCCAAGTGTAAATTTAAACATGAGTGCTCCGCTTGTGGCGGCTCGCACGGGGCTTCCCGGTGCTTTAAGACCCTTAGGGGCAGGGGTGGGAGCGATGCAGTTGGTAAGGGGGGTGACGCCGGTTCGGCTGGGAGAGATGCAGCCGTTCCTAAGTAGATATCCGGTTCGGGAGGCGGCTACCCTCCTGGAATCGGGTTTCAGGGAGGGTTTTCGGATTCCTTCATCCACATCGGACTTGCCGGGTGGAGCGGGGAACCTGAAATCAGCATTACAACACCCGAGGGTGGTATCCGAAAAACTGGACAAGGAGGTGGCCTTGGGGAGGATGTCGGGGCCGTTCCCCTTTCCCCCCGTGGCCAACCTGTTGGTGTCACCTCTGGGGGTGGTTCCTAAGAAGGAGCCAGGAAAGTTCCGGCTCATCCATCACTTATCATTCCCAAAAGGGGGGTCGGTGAATGATGGCATTGACCCGGAATTGTGTTCAGTTGTGTATACGTCGTTTGACGCAGCGGTTCGTTTGGTTCGGGACGCGGGACGGGGGGCGTTGTTGGCTAAGACCGATGTGGAATCGGCCTTTCGGTTGCTCCCAGTACATGCTGATAGTTTGCATTTACTGGGATGTGAGTGGGAGGGGGAGTTTTATGTTGACCGGTGTCTGCCTATGGGTTGTTCTGTGTCCTGTGCATATTTTGAAACGTTCGCGGCCTTTCTAGAATGGGTGGTTCGTGAGGTCTCCGGATTGTCGTCAGTCATCCACTATCTAGATGACTTCTTGTGCGTGGGCCCGGCCGGGTCCACGGTTTGTTCGGTTTTGTTACACACGGTAGAAGTGGTAGCGCGGCGTTTTGGGGTCCCGCTCGCAGCGGATAAAACCGAGGGTCCGACGACATGTCTCAGTTTTTTGGGGATTGAAATAGACACGATAGCTATGGAGTGTCGGTTACCGGCGGATAAAGTGCTAGCGTTGAGAGACGAAGTGGGGCGAGTTCGGCGGCTCAAAAAGATCAGACTGAGGGACCTGCAATCCTTGTTGGGCAAATTGAACTTTGCCTGCAGGATAATGCCAATGGGTCGTATCTTTAGCCGCAGGTTGGCGCAGGCTACGGCGGGGGTGGCGCGTCCCCATCACTTTATTCGGCTGAGGGGTGAATTGCGGGATGACCTGGAGATTTGGGCGTCCTTTTTGGCTGAGTTCAATGGGCGGGCGCTGTGGCAGGCGGCGGTGGTTGCGGCGCATGACTACGAGTTGTATACTGATGCGGCTGGGGCGGACGGTTTTGGCATATACTGCCAGGGGGACTGGTGCGTGGGGCGTTGGCCGGAAGAATGGAGGGACAAGGGGTTGGTGCGGAACCTGGCATTGCTCGAACTGTTTCCTATAGTGGTAGCATTGTCCATTTGGGGAAACAGGTTCAAAAACTGCAGGTTGCGGTTCCACTGCGACAACCTAGGGGTAGTACAGGCGATCTCTCACTTGACGGCATCCTCGCCGCCAGTGGTGTTACTGTTGCAGCATCTGGTATTGCGCTGCTTGTCCTTGAACATCACTGTGTCTGCTGAGCATGTGCCGGGTGTGTGCAATGAGATCGCTGACTCCCTTTCTCGTTCGCAGTGGGACCGTTTCCGGCAGTTGGCTCCTGGGGCGCAGGTGGAAGCGGAGAAGTTTCCGGAGGAACTCTGGCGGCTGCCGTTCGGGCGGTGAACTCCCTCCTGGGGGCGTCACTGGCCCAGGGGACAAGAGTGGCGTATGAGAGGGCTTGGTTGCAGTGGGAGGAATGGTGCACCCGGATGGGTAATGTGCCGGGAGATGAGATGGGTTTTTTGCTTTTGCTGGGTCACTGCTGGGAAGAGGGGTGGTCGGTTCCTATGGTAAATAGACTGGTAGCGGGGGTGGCCTTCGGGTGTAAGGCAAGGGGCTTGGTAGATGTGACGAAGGCGTTTTTAGTCAGGAAGGCTCTGGTGGGGTTCAGGAGGGGTTGGCGTACCTGTGACACCAGACGGCCCGTTTCCTTTCACTTGCTGACAGCCTTAGGTCGTCAGTTACCGGTGGTGTGTTCGTCCGCGTACGAGGTATGTCTCTTCCGCGTGGCGTTTTCATTGGCATTCTTTGGGGCACTAAGGGTGGGTGAGTTGATCAGTCCGTCGGTCTCTACGGCAGGGGGGTTGCAGTGGGGTGATGTTTTGCTGGGGGAAGATAGGGTAGAGTTCCTTCTTCGATTCTCTAAAACGGATCAAGTTGGGGCAGGAAGCAAGGTGGTGTTGTTTGCGGTCCCGGGGTCTGCTGTCTGCCCTGTTAGTTGTCTAGCTAAGTACATGGGGTGGGTTCACTGCGGGACCGGCCCATTGTTGAGGCATCGGGATGGATCTTTCCTCTCCCGGTACCAATTTTTGGCGGTGTTTAGGGCTTCTTTGAAGGCATGTGGGGCGGATGTGCGGAGTTACGGCGGGCACTCCTTCCGCATAGGGGCTGCCACTGAGGCTGCCCGGGCTGGATTGGGTGATGAAGCAGTCAGGAGAATTGGGCGATGGGAATCTGTCCGGTTCCGGTCCTATGTACGCCCACAGCTGCTGTGAGAGGATGGTCTTGGTTTGGGTGGGGGCGGGGGTTTGTGTTTACGTTTCCTGTTTGTTTATGACCCCCCCCCCCCTTTTGTGTTTCAGGAGGCCGTCCTTGTCTGGTATGGATCCTAGGCCACTCGTACGTGTTCTGGGGGGCATTGAGGGCTGCAGTTCGTCCTGAGGGCAGACAGCTAGGATTCCCGCGTGAGGAGGCGGTGGTGAGATGGTTGGGACTGCGGGGCATGACGTGGGGTAGGGTTCTTCCCGAAGTGCACAAATTCGCCAGGTGGGATAGGGAGCCTGACGTGTTGGTCCTACACGTAGGCGGAAATGATTTAGGAGCCCGCCCGTTCCGTGAGCTCATACGGGATATTAAATTTGATTTCCTGAGACTATGGTCCTTGTTTCCCCGTATGATCACAGTATGGTCCGACATTGTCCCGCGACAGCATTGGAAGGACGCCCGGTCAGTTGCGCGGCTAAATAAAGCGAGAATTAAAGTGAACCGGGCGGTGGGTCGCTTCATGGCTAGAAACGGGGCAGTGGCAGTGCGCCATCCTTACTTGGAGGCCGGGGATGGTGCTTACTGGAGAAAGGATGGTGTTCATCTGAACGCTGTGGGAACTGATCTCTGGTGTTTGGCGTTGGAGGAAGGGATTACTGTAGCTCTCGGGGTGTGGAGGGACGCCAACACCTAAGGTGTCAGGGGTTGGCGTTTGTGGCAGTGGAGGGTCCTCGGAGTCGGGTGGCAGTTACAGTTTAACAGAGAAAGGGGGGGAACCAAATAGAAGGTTCTGGACCCCCTTGGTAGTTAATGGTGGATTAAGGGTGGATTAATGTTTAGTGGACTGGCGTTACAGCAACATATACCCTCGTGGAAGGAAAAGGGACGGAGTATTGGTGAAATAGCGAGGGGAGGTTGCACGCACCTATTTAAGGTTTGGTGCCCGCGAGCCAGGCGATAGTCGGCTGGGGGTAAAACAGGTGTGTGCGGGTTAACAGGGATCGCCAGTAGTAAAACATTTCAGGCTTCGAGGACCTTTCCACACAGGGATGTTAAAGTTGGGTTCTATTTACACTAGTATGTTAAAGGTTAATAAAAGGCTGCTGTGGCCATTTCATCCGAGCTATGGTGTTGTGTCTTTATTGGGTAGTGAAAGGGGGTTGGGGTGGTGGTCTTGGCTAGCCCGGGGTCAACAATACACCCAGTCAAGTAAGGCCGGACAAACTAGGGTGCAAAGCACCCAATAAGGGGAGGCCTCCATGACTGGGGTTAGTTGCTAGGGCTCTGGGGAGATAATTCAGGGGGTAAGGGGTTAATGGTAGACGGGGTGGGGAGTAAAGTGGGGAGATCAGACAGGAGTTAATTGATTGGTGGGGGTGGGGGGTGTGATAAGCCGGGGGGGGGGCTGGGGTATATAACCTAAAGGAGAAAGGGGGGCTGGTACCTTTTGCTTGTCAGACAGCAGGAGAATCTCCCGCCCTCCCACCCTAGTGCTGTTTTCAGTTCGGGATCTGGTGGGCTGGGGGGTTTGCGGTCTCGTCATGGCAGCTTGGCAGTGGAGGGTCCTCGGAGTCGGGTGGCAGTTACAGTTTAACAGAGAAAGGGGGGGAACCAAATAGAAGGTTCTGGACCCCCTTGGTAGTTAATGGTGGATTAAGGGTGGATTAATGTTTAGTGGACTGGCGTTACAGCAACATATACCCTCGTGGAAGGAAAAGGGACGGAGTATTGGTGAAATAGCGAGGGGAGGTTGCACGTACCTATTTAAGGTTTGGTGCCCGCGAGCCAGGCGATAGTCGGCTGGGGGTAAAACAGGTGTGTGCGGGTTAACAGGGATCGCCAGTAGTAAAACATTTCAGGCTTCGAGGACCTTTCCACACAGGGATGTTAAAGTTGGGTTCTATTTACACTAGTATGTTAAAGGTTAATAAAAGGCTGCTGTGGCCATATCATCCGAGCTATGGTGTTGTGTCTTTATTGGGTAGTGAAAGGGGGGTTGGGGTGGTGGTCTTGGCTAGCCCGGGGTCAACAATACACCCAGTCATGCTAGTTTTGTTATCGGTGTGTATGCATATGTGCTTGTTTTAATTGTTTTTTTGATGATTTTGTCACTTGTATTTTTCTTAATGCACGTATGGTGTAAACTATATATACTACCCTCCCCCCGGTAGTGACGTAAGACTTGACAAAGCGCTGAGGCGCGAAACCGTTGTGTGCTGAGCTCCCGCACCGCTACTACCTCCCCCCCTGTTATTTGTGAATAAATCCACCGAAGATCTACTAATTGGGTGAGTGCTTGGATTTATTTTTTTTTCGATACAATGCATTGTCTCTGCTCTGTCCGAGCACCCCCTATACAGTTCTGTGTGGTCGTTGAGACTCACTCCCGGGATTTTGTTAGCCTTGTTCATATGGTCTGCAATTAGGCAGTGCCAGCACCTGTATCTACCAGTTCCGATCCTATTTGTCTGCTACAGTTTACGCCCAGCATGTATCCCCTGGGGAAACAATCACTATAGCAGATGAAAGAATGTAGGGAGGCAGCAACGGAGGCAGCAACGGACTGGGGTAATTTAGGCCCACCAGGGAATTTGATTCTAGTGGCGCACCCTGCATAAACCAGGTATAACCACATTACATTTATTATTACTCTAGGGACTTTGAACAGTTCTGTGTATGTGAAGAGCGATGCCAGCTCATGGCTAGACACCACCAGCGTTGGGCTGGGCCACTGGAGGATACTTCAGGGGGCGCCCGCCTCCTGCACACTTGGTTGCTGAATCCCCAGACAGTGATACAGTTGCTGTCATCACTTGACTGGACCCCAGCAGCTGACCTGACTGGATCACCGGAGAATCCCTCGACTCTGCTTGCCTGCCGCTTCGTCAATGCTGGCATCTGACTGGGCCCCTCACTTACCCAGTCAGATGATAGCTCTGACTCCCAGGACCGGGCCGACCCGCGTCCCCTCTTTGGAACTGTATGCACTTGCGCTACTGACGAGTGCTTACAGTTCCAACTGGGCCAGCACTGGGACTGACACAGCAAGAAGCTGAAACCATTGGCTTCCCGCTATGCCTCCGACCATAAGAGGCTGCGCTCAGGCGCTGGCCTTGCAGATCAGACAGGCAGAGGCTGGTGAACTGCCACAGCCTGGACCAGGTGAGAACTGTTTATTTTTCTATTTTTACTTACAGATGGAGATAATTGCCTCTGTATAGACATTTATGGGTGTGTGTGTGTGTGGGGGGTGCTGCTAAACTTTTCTAGGGGAGCTACATTTCGGGGTGGAGTGTAAATACCAACTAGCTACATGGGGATATTCCCTAAAAGTGGGATATTACCTACTGGGGAGGGTTAGTGCTGGTGGGGGTTACCTACAGGTGATAACTACATGAGGGATACTACATATTGGGGGCTACAGAGATGCCTAAGTACTATATGGTTGCACAGAGGGGGCTAACTACTATATGGGGACAGGAGAGGCCTAACTAATATATGGAGGCAAAGAGGGGTCTGAGTACGATATGGGGGTGCAAAGAAGGCCTAACTACTATGTAGATGCAATGTGACAGAAGACGGCACTCTGCAGGTCTGGTGGTGCTCGTGGTAGGAAAAATCCCAGGACAGTAGAAAGATGAATCCCGGCACCCACCAAATAGTGAAATGCTTACTTTATTGGTGCAATATAAGCAGGAGGACGCGTTTCGTATCGGTAGCCTTCATTAGTTCCAGCTTCATCAGCTGATGAAGGCTACTGAGCCGAAACTCGTCCTCCTGCTTGTATTGCACCAATAATGTAAGCATCTCACTATTTGGTGTGTCGGGCTTCATCTTTCTAACTACTATATAGAGGCACAGAGGGGCCTAATCACTATATGCTGGAATGTAGGGGTCCTGTCTTCTGTATGGAGGCACAGAGGGGGCTTATCTACTTTATAAGTGCACAGATAGGGGGCACTTTTTACTATGTGAGGGCATAAAGGGGTCCTAAACTCAACCCAACATACAGGAACAACAATAGGAAGAAGTAATTTTGAACAGTAGAACAAAGTTACAAGATAACTAAACAGATTTTCTGTCGTTGCTGTGAAAGAGCTCTACTTTTTACACTATCATGTCTACAAGCACATACTTATTCATAAAGGAGTCGTACTTACTGTTCATTTATATCTAATTATTGCGTAAGTCATCCCCTATACATAACACTACGCCTCTGCTACTCCATTTTCCATTTTTTATGTTTGTGGCAGATAATCACCTTTGGCTCTGCCCTGTCCTTTAAACCGCATATTCAGGCCCTGACCACCTCCTGTCGCATTCACCTCAAAAACATTTCCAGAATCCGCTCTTTCCTCACCTCTGACTCCACCAAACTATTGGTACATGCTCTCATTATCTGCTGCCCGACTAATCCACCTTTCCCCTCGCTTTGCCTCAGCCTCTCCCCTCTGCCAATCCCTTTACTGGCTCCCCATTGCCCAACATATTCACTTTAAATTGTTGACCATGACATACAAGGCCATCCACAACCTGTCCCCTCCGTATATCTCTGACCTGATATCCCGCTACCGTCCCTCACGCAACCTTCGATCCTCCAGTGACCTCCGTCTGTGCTCCCCCCTTGTTCGTACCTCGCACAACCGCCTCCAAGACTTTGCCTGGGATCCTCTTCCCCCATGTACCAGTCTGTCTTTTGCCTTCATGTAATGTTTTCTGATCTTGTATTGTTCCTGCCTGTTGCCTATCTATTGTATAGCGCTCTGGAATTAAGGGCGCTTTATAAATAAATTAATAATAATAATAATAATGATGCGTGTGGTACCAGTAACTGTTTGTTCCGACCGGATTTCGGATTTCTTTGGATTTAATAGTTTTAAGCATCTACAGTATATGATACGGGGGTAGTGTATTTGGTTGAATTTAGGAATGTACATGTCAGTAACATCATTATCTTTTCAATATCTCAAAGTCTTTTTTTTTTTTTTTAGACTTCAATATTCACCATTACAGGGTCTATGCAGGAAATTCACCATTACAGGGTCTATGCAGGAAAAAGGTCACAAATGCAGTGAAGGAGCAGCAGTAGTCATTGGAGGCCAGTGGAGGTCCAGCAATAGTCATTTGAAGCCAGCAAAGGAGCAGCAGTAGTCAGCATGGAGGCCAGGCAGGATCAACAGTAGTCAACATTGAGGCCAGGCAGGAGCAAAAGTAGTCAAAATGGAGGCCAGGCAGGATCAACTGTAGTCAACATGGAGGCTAGGCAGGATCAACAGTAGTCAAGATGGAGGGCAGGCAGGATCAACAGTAGTCAAAATGGAGGCCAGGCAGGATCAACAGTAATCAACATGGAGGTTAGGCAGGATCAACAGTAGTCAACATGGAGGCCAGGCAGAATCAACAGTAGTCAACATGGAGGCCAGTGAAGGCCCAGCAGTAGCCAACATGCCGAGTGGACAAGCTGGGGTTCCCTGCAAGAGAGTTCGCCTCTCACTCTTTCTGCATTGGCGCAGCGACGGAGGCGGTAAGGTGGGGGGTAGGGGAGCAGATGGTGCGTCAGATTGGGAGGAGGGAGTCTGAGAGGTTCAGATCTTCTGTGTGGTTGGATTTGTTGTGAGTTTCTGTGTTTGGTTGTGCAGTTGGTCATTGTTATGTGTCTTGTCTCCTTTTGTTTTTAAGATGCCTGCTCGGTGTAGATCTTGGGTCATTCATATGTCCGTCAGGGGGGCGGCCAGAGCGGAGGTTAGGCCCAAAGGCAGGCAGTTGGGTTTCCCTCGGGGAGCAGTGAGTGTCCGATGGATGGGAGTCGGGGCATGTTATGGGGCGGTGTTCTGCCAGGAAATTCACTTTTAATCCTGCTTGGACAGGTCGCCCGACGTGTTAGTGTTACACGTCGGGGGTATTGACCTCGGCGTGCGTTCATCGCGGGATTTGATCAGGGATATTAAATACGACCTGCTCCGTTTATGGTCGATGTTCCCGGGCCTGATTGTAGTATGGTCGGAGATGGTGGCCCGATTTGTCTGGAGGCAGGCTTGGTCTGTGGACAGACTTAATAGAGCTCGGGGGAGAGTGAACCGGGAGGTGTCTCTGTTTGTTGCACGCAATGGGGGTATAGGGGTGCGACACAAGGAACTGGAAGTGCCAGACTGGGGCTTTATGGACAGAGATGGCATGCACCTGAATGTAGTGGGTTGTGATTTGTGGGCTTCCAATCTGCAGAATCGGATCAGAAAGGCTATCAAGGTGTGGCGTGACTCGCATGTCCAAGGTGTCGGGCTTGCTCGTCATGGCGGTGGGGAGGTTGGGGACAGGGCAATTTCTAGGGCATTTTGGCAACAGGGCGAATCTTGATAAAAGCGCCCCCCCCCCCCTCCCCCCCTCACACACACACACCTAACTCAGTTCAGTCCTGGGGAAACTAGAGGGGCTTTTATCAAAATTGGGGTTACTAGGAAGAAGCAGTGTGTGTATTGCGCCATAGAGCGGTGTTGCACCCCTGACAGATTATGTTCAACTAATTACAAAATCATTATACAGTAACTCACAGGTGACGTCTTCTTTGATCCTAGGTGTCGTTTTTCTTTTCCTCTTCATCCGGCCCAGACCACCAGAAAGACTTGCAGCTACAATTCGTCTCTATATACCTATATGTCATCCAATGTATAAAAAGGTCCTCCTGCAAACCCTATATACCAAACAAAAAAGAATTTGGAATGAATCCACCAAAAAACAAATGCAGGACCAGATGTAAAGAAATATATTATTTATCTTTTATTCACTTATATGTAGAAAAATTATATACAAAACACTTTAAAAACAGTATAGGAGCTGATACATAAACAGATCCCCAAAGGAATTGGTGGTAGTAGATAGGAAAACACAATAAATATCCACAATACAAAGTGTATAGAGTATATAGTGTTATTAATCTACATAGACAAATCACTGGGCATTGGGCATAAAACTAAGCAATGTTTTATGAAATGATGTGCAAAACAAATACAGATACAAAACCAATATCCTTATCCATATATACTACCCATAGAGATTGTCCTTAGTGCAGTGACCACCATACTACTCACCCGACGCGCGTTTCGCGTATTAGCTTTATCGAGGGTAAGTCGGGTGAGTGGTATGGTGGTCACTGCACTAAGGACAATTTCTATGGGTAGTATATATGGATAAGGATATTGGTTTTGTATCTGTATTTGTTTTGCACATCATTTCATAAAACATTGCTTAGTTATATGCCCAATGCCCAGTGCTTTGTCTATGTAGATTAATAACACTATATACTCTATACACTTTGTATTGTGGATATGTATTGTGTTTTCCTATCTACTTCCACCAATTCCTTTGGGGATCTGTTTATGTATCAGCTCCTATACTGTTTTTAAAGTGTTTTGTTTATAATTTTTCTACATATATGTGAATAAAAGATAAATTATATATTTCTTTACATCTGGTCCTGCATTTGTTTTTTGGTGGATTCATTCCACATTCTTTTTGGTTTGGTACAATTCATCTCTTCAGAACCTGCCAGACAAACATTTTAGGCTCCACACATTTCTAGCAACTTCCTTTTTTCCTCTCCTACAGGATTCCTAACTGTGGTAATTTTGCTGTTTGGTGCATTAAAGTCAGTAGCTATGTGGGTTGCCTTCTGTATGCCCTGCTGTGCCCCCATACAAGAATAATGTCCCCCTGCATTGCCCCACATATACTTATAATGTCCACCTGCATTGCTCACATTCAGTAATAATGTCCCCCTGCATTGTCCTCCATATACTTATAATAATGTCCCCTGCATTGTCCCATATACTATTAATATCCCCCTGCATTGTCCCCCATATAGTAATAATGTCGCCCTGCATTGTCCCATATAGTAATTGTGTCCCCCTGCATTGTCCCCATATAGTTGTAATGTGCCCCTGCATTGTCCCCATATAGTAATTGTGCCCCTCGGCATTGCCCCATAGAGTAGTAATGTCCCCCTGCATTGTCCCATATAGTAATACTGTTCCCCTGCATTGTCCCCATATAGTTATAATGTCCCCCTGCATTGTCTCCATATAGTAATTGTGTCCCCCTGCATTGCCCCATATAGTAGTAATATCCCCTGCATTGTCCCATATAGTAGTAATATTCCCTGCATTGTCCCATTTAGTAGTAATGTCCCCTGCATTGCCCCATATACCAATAATATCCCCCTGCATTGTCCCCCATATACCAATAATATACTCCTGTATTGCCCCCATATAGTACTAATGTCGCCCTGAATTGCCCCATATACCAATAATATCCCCCTGTATCGTCCCCATATACCAATAATATCCCCCTGTATTGCCCCCATATAGAAGTAATGTCCCCCTGCAATGCCCCATATACCAATAATATCCCCCTATATTGCCCCCATATATTAGATATATCCAGGGGCGGTCTTGGCATTTCTGGGGGCCCAAGCGAAGTTATGTCTGGGGCCCCTCCTCGACACGCGTTCCAAAACAATAGACCGCTGTGTGTTGCCCCCAGTAGTATATTCCCCTTGTGCGCTACCGCCAGTAATATATACTCCTTGTGTGCTGCCCCCCAGGGCCGGCCTTTGGGGTGTGCGAGCTGTGCGGTTGCACAGGGCGCATCACTCCTGGCCAGCTAGGGGGCGCTCTGGCAGACAGCTGCACACTTAACTGGTCTGGCAGACAGACGTTCTATCTGTCTGCCAGAGCGCCCCCCTAGCTGGCCGCCTGCCCTCCTTACATAGTAGTTGGTTTGGGCGCTCCAGAAGATAGACGGGCTAGGGACCTGGCAAAGTAATGTTCCGGGTTGATCCCGGTAAGCTCCGCCCCCCGCCGACAAGCCCCGCCCCCGGCACCCACCACATGTGGGAGGCTGACTTTTTTCTTGCCACATTGCAGCCTGCAGGGTGCTCAGGTCCCATCAGTGTGGTGACCTGTGACCTCTGCCCGGCCATGTGCATCCTCCCTCCTCCTCCTCAGCAATGCTGCAGCCTCCAGGATCCTGGGCCCCTGCTGTAAGTCTGATGATTCTCTCTCCTCTGTCTCTCTACCTCTTTCCCTTCTATCTATCTATCTCTATCTATCTATATATCAGCTGAAACAGTGCATAACTACTGCCCCCAGCATACCCCAACAGCTAAACAGTACATAACTACTGCCCCCAGCATACCCCAACAGCTAAACAGTACATAACTACTGCCCCCAGCATACCCCAACAGCTAAACAGTACATAACTACTGCCCCCAGCATACCCCAACAGCTAAACAGTACATAACTACTGCCCCCAGCATACCCCAACAGCTAAACAGTGCATAACTACTGCCCCCAGCATACCCCAACAGCTAAACAGTACATAACTACTGCCCCCAGCATACCCCAACAGCTAAACAGTACATAACTACTGCCCCCAGCATACCCCAACAGCTAAACAGTGCACAACTACTGCCCCCTGCATACCCCAACAGCTAAACAGTGCATAACTACTGCCCCCAGCATACCCAACAGCTAAACAGTGCATGACTACTGCCCCCAGCATACCCAACAGCTAAACAGTGCATAACTACTGCCCCCAGCATACCCCAACAGCTAAACAGTGCATAACTACTGCCCCCAGCATACCCCAACAGCTAAACAATGCATAACTACTACCCCCAGCATACCCAACAGCTAAACAGTGCATAACTACTGCCCCCAGCATACCCAACAGCTAAACAGTGCATAACTACTGCCCCCAGCATACCCAACAGCTAAACAGTGCATAACTACTGCCCCCAGCATACCCCAACAGCTAAACAGTGCATAACTACTGCCCCCAGCATACCCAACAGCTAAACAGTACATAACTACTGCCCCCAGCATACCCCAACAGCTAAACAGTGCATAACTACTACCCCCAGCATACCCCAACAGCTAAACAGTGCATAACTACTACCCCCAGCATACCCCAACAGCTAAACAGTGCATAACTACTGCCCCAGCATACCCCAACAGCTAAACAGTGCATAACTACTGCCCCCAGCATACCCCAACAGCTAAACAGTGCATAACTACTGCCCCCAGCATACACCAACAGCTAAACAGTGCATAACTACTGCCCCAGCATACCCCAACAGCTAAACAGTGCATAACTACTGCCCCCAGCATACCCCAACAGCTAAACAGTGCATAACTACTGCCCCCAGCATACCCCAACAGCTAAACAGTGCATAACTACTACCCCCAGCATACCCAACAGCTAAACAGTGCATAACTACTACCCCCAGCATACCCCAACAGCTAAACAGTGCATAACTACTACCCCCAGCATACCCCAACAGCTAAACAGTGCATAACTACTGCCCCAGCATACCCCAACAGCTAAACAGTGCATAACTACTGCCCCCAGCATACCCCAACAGCTAAACAGTGCATAACTACTGCCCCAGCATACCCAACAGCTAAACAGTGCATAACTACTGCCCCCAGCATACCCCAACAGCTAAAACAGTGCATAACTACTACCCCCAGCATACTCCAACAGCTAAACAGTGCATAACTACTGCCCCAGCATACCCCAACAGCTAAACAGTGCATAACTACTGCCCCAGCATACCCAACAGCTAAACAGTGTATAACTACTGCCCCCAGCATACCCAACAGCTAAACAGTGCATAACTACTGCCCCCAGCATACCCAACAGCTAAACAGTGCATAACTACTGCCCCCAGCATACCCCAACAGCTAAACAGTGCATAACTACTACCCCCCGCATACCCAACAGCTAAACAGTGCATAACTACTACCCCCAGCATACCCAACAGCTAAACAGTGCATAACTACTACCCCCAGCATACCCCAACAGCTAAACAGTACATAACTACTGCCCCCAGCATACCCCAACAGCTAAACAGTGCATAACTACTACCCCCAGCATACCCCAACAGCTAAACAGTGCATAACTACTACCCCCAGCATACCCCAACAGCTAAACAGTGCATAACTACTGCCCCAGCATACCCCAACAGCTAAACAGTGCATAACTACTGCCCCCAGCATACCCCAACAGCTAAACAGTGCATAACTACTGCCCCCAGCATACACCAACAGCTAAACAGTGCATAACTACTGCCCCAGCATACCCCAACAGCTAAACAGTGCATAACTACTACCCCCAGCATACCCCAACAGCTAAACAGTGCATAACTACTGCCCCCAGCATACCCCAACAGCTAAACAGTGCATAACTACTACCCCCAGCATACCCAACAGCTAAACAGTGCATAACTACTACCCCCAGCATACCCCAACAGCTAAACAGTGCATAACTACTACCCCCAGCATACCCCAACAGCTAAAACAGTGCATAACTACTACCCCCAGCATACTCCAACAGCTAAACAGTGCATAACTACTGCCCCAGCATACCCAACAGCTAAACAGTGCATAACTACTACCCCCAGCATACCCCAACAGCTAAACAGTACATAACTACTGCCCCCAGCATACCCCAACAGCTAAACAGTGCATAACTACTACCCCCAGCATACCCCAACAGCTAAACAGTGCATAACTACTACCCCCAGCATACCCCAACAGCTAAACAGTGCATAACTACTGCCCCAGCATACCCCAACAGCTAAACAGTGCATAACTACTGCCCCCAGCATACCCCAACAGCTAAACAGTGCATAACTACTGCCCCCAGCATACACCAACAGCTAAACAGTGCATAACTACTGCCCCAGCATACCCCAACAGCTAAACAGTGCATAACTACTACCCCCAGCATACCCCAACAGCTAAACAGTGCATAACTACTGCCCCCAGCATACCCCAACAGCTAAACAGTGCATAACTACTACCCCCAGCATACCCAACAGCTAAACAGTGCATAACTACTACCCCCAGCATACCCCAACAGCTAAACAGTGCATAACTACTACCCCCAGCATACCCCAACAGCTAAACAGTGCATAACTACTGCCCCAGCATACCCCAACAGCTAAACAGTGCATAACTACTGCCCCCAGCATACCCCAACAGCTAAACAGTGCATAACTACTGCCCCAGCATACCCAACAGCTAAACAGTGCATAACTACTGCCCCCAGCATACCCCAACAGCTAAAACAGTGCATAACTACTACCCCCAGCATACTCCAACAGCTAAACAGTGCATAACTACTGCCCCAGCATACCCCAACAGCTAAACAGTGCATAACTACTGCCCCAGCATACCCAACAGCTAAACAGTGTATAACTACTGCCCCCAGCATACCCAACAGCTAAACAGTGCATAACTACTGCCCCCAGCATACCCAACAGCTACACAGTGCATGACTACTGCCCCCAGCATACCCCAACAGCTAAACAGTGCACAACTACTGCCCCCAGCATACCCCAACAGCTAAACAGTGCATAACTACTACCCCCCGCATACCCAACAGCTAAACAGTGCATAACTACTACCCCCAGCATACCCAACAGCTAAACAGTGCATAACTACTACCCCCAGCATACCCCAACAGCTAAACAGTACATAACTACTACCCCCACGGTAAACAGTGTAATTGCCAAATAGGCCAAGTCCAAATTTGCAGTTTTTTAGTGAAGTCACATCCCAGAGAAAAATTCAAAAAGTGATTAAAAGGTCACATATATAACGGGGGGGGAGGGGGGGGGTAGATGATTGATAGATACATACATAGATGGTACTTCTATCGGGGGTCGGGGGGTTTGGGGGGGCTGGGGTTTAGGGGTGGAGCTTGTTGTAGTAGGATTTAGTATATTGTATCGAAATCCTACAGCCTCCTGTCCCGTTTGTGGTTTTATTGTGGGGGGTTGTCTGGAGGGATGGGAGGCTGTGAGATTTAGTCTATGTCACCATTAGGGGGTATCAACAGGGGCGGGGGGGGGGGGGGCGCCAAAAGAAAGTTTCGCACAGGGCACCATCTACCCTAAGGCCGGCCCTGCTGCCCCCAATAGTATATACCCCTTGTGTCCTTCCCCCAGTAGTATATACCCCTTGTTTGCTTCCCCCAGTAGTATATAGGCCCCTGTGTGTTCCCCCAGTTATATATAGCCCCCCCCGTGTGCTCCCCCAGAAGTATATAGCCCTCCTGTGTGCTGCCCCAGTTGTATATAGACCCCCTGTGTGCTGCCCTCAGTTGTGTATATACCCCCTGCGTGCTCCCCCACTAGTATATAGGCTCCCTGTGTGCTCCCTCATGGGTATTTAGCCCCCCTGTGTGCTCCCCCACTTGGATATAGACCTCCTGTGTGCTCCACCACTTGGATATAGACCCCTGTGTGCTCCTCCAGTAGTATATAAACCCCCTGTGGGGTTCCCCTAGTAGTATATAGACCCCCTGTGTGCCCCAACAGTATTATATAGACCCCTTGTGTGCTGCTCCAGTAGTATACAGACCCCTGTGTGCTCCCCCAGTTATATATAGACCACCTGTGTGCTTTACAAGTAGTATATAGACCCCCTGTATGTTCCCCCAGTAGTATATAGACCCCTTGTGTGCCCCACCAGTAGTATATAGACCCCTGTGTGCTCCCCCAGTAGTGTGTAGCCCCCCTGTGTGCTCCCCCACTTGGATATAGACCTCCTGTGTGCTCTCCAAGTTGTATAAAGACCCCATTCTGCTGCCCCAAGTAGTATATAGACCCCCTGTGTGTTGCCCCCAGTAGTATATAGACCCCTCTGTGAAGCCCCAGTAGTCTATAGCCCCACTGTGTGCTCCCTCTGTTATATAGCTCCCCTGTGTGCTCCCCCATTTATATAGACCCCCGATGTGCGCTCCCCCAGTTAAACAGACCCCTGTGTGCTCCCCCTCCCATATAGAATATAACACAATAAAACAAACACTTATACTCACCTGGGTCCGGGCGTCTCCTCTTCACTTTACTCTTGTGGCCACAGGAAGGGTTTTCCCTGCGATCACAAGAGATCGCACTCCCCTTGTCCTGGCGCCAATGCTCCAGTGATGTCACTGGAGCACCGGCACCACAAGGACAAAGCTGCCACTTGTGACCGCAGGGAAAACACTTCCTGCGGCCACAAGAGTGACTGACAGGAAGGGGGCCAATGTCTCCCGCCCTGTCAGTGCTGCTGCATGTAACTATGAGTGCTCATTACGAGTGCTCATAGTTAAAGTTCAGATGGCAGCAGCGAGCGGGGCAGCAGCCCTGTCCAGTGGTCTTGAGCACAAGAGCGGGGCGTGGGGCCCCCTGGATGTTGGGGGCCCCAAGCGATCGCTTGGGGTGCTTGGTGCCAAAGACCGCCACTGGTTATATCTTCTTGCAATACCCCCAAATAGTAATAGTGTCTCCCTGCATCCCTCTCAAATTAAAAAACAAACAAACCATTATACTCACCTAATACTGGCATGGAGCTGGTCCTCCCGTCTTCTGCTTATTAGAAGCCGGAGGGATACCCCCGCAGGCGCGATGGTGTCCCCCTGCACCTGCTTGGGGATCCAGCGTCAGCTGAAGAGATGGACATGGAGTGAGATCCGGGGGAAGAGGGAGGGGGGTGGCACCGAGGACACCAGCGGGGTCTAGAGGGAGGGTGGAGAGGTGCCCACATCCCAGACCTCCGTGGGGTCCGCGGTCCATTGCGCCACCCCCCGGGTGGGCTGGGGGCGGGCCCGGGGCGCTGGACGGACACAGATGATAAGATGAGTGCGCAGGGGCCAGGCACTGTCAGGTGCCGCCGCACGCCTCCTAGCTGTGGGCACCCCGTGCGGTCGCCCGGCCCGCCCGGTACTAGAAACGGCCCTGGTCAGGGATGGCGCGGATTAAGGAAGTGTTTGGAGGTAATTTGGAGGAGTAGCAACCTCTTGTTGTTTACAGGGCGTGGAAGCAAGTAGGGGTTGCTACTGGTTACTGCTAAGGGGATGGTTATCACATGGTGCTTGGAACGGGGTAGGCAGTATTGTGGCAGATTTGCCCTTCCCTAAGTCGGCACGTTGCGACATGGGAACCTGTTTTTCATACTGCCAGAAGTGCCATCCTTTACCTCCTGGAGTACATTTATAGTTATATATATTTTATACATGTAAGGTTTAGGATTGTTGGAAGATTTCGTTAATTGTTCTGGTCAGGACATTTGTGTACTTAACAAAGAGGCTGCTGTGGCCATTTTTCCAATTTAATTGGTGTCAGTGTCAGTTTTTGGTGGGCGGGAGTTACCATGGGTATGGGGTGTATGTGGTAAGTCTACACCCCTGTAATCTGCAATACACCAGTTCAAAGGAGGGCGCGACCGGGCGCAGCCTAGTGGCAGCCCTGACATGACTGTGAGGGCAGTAGGCGGTGATGGAGGCTAATCTGGAGGCTAAGAGGTTAATAGCTAGGGCAGATGCACGTGGTGGAGTAGCAGTTGGGGCAGGGAGGGATTTAAAGGTTAGTTAGGTAGCCAATTAGAAGAGATAGTGGGAGGGTCTTTGATGGGATTATAAAAGGAGGGGAGGGGTTACTCACTCGCTCCTTTATCTGGACCAGCGAACGGCCCGCCCGCCCTTTAGTTACTGGCCGGTGGGTGGTGGCTGGGTTAATTGTCGCGGCAGCTTGCGGTGGGGAGGCCGGGATGGCGTGGATTAAGGAGGTGTTTGGAGGTAATTTGGAGGAGTAACAACCCCTTGTTGGTTACAGGGCATGGAAGCGGGTACTGATTGCTACTGGTTACTGCTTAGGCGGTGATTATCACATGGTGCTTGGAATGGGGTAGGCAGTATTGTGGCAGATTTGCCCCTCCCTGAAGCAGCACGTTGCGACATGGGAACCTGTTTTTCATACTGCCAGAAACTGCCATCCTTTACCTCCCCGGGTTGGTGGGCGGGAGTTACCATGGGTATGGGGTGTATGTGGTAAGTCTACACCCCTGTAATCTGCAATACACCAGTTCAAGTAGATAAGCCCCCTCTGTGCCTCCATATAGATGATAGGACCCCTAAATTCCTGCATATAGTCACCAGGCTCCTCTGTGCCTCTATATAATAGTTAGAAAAATGAATCCCGGCACACACTAAAAGAATTCCTTACTTAATTGGTGCAATACAAGCAGAAGAATGCGTTTTGGCTCAGTAGCCTTCATCAGCTGATGAAGCTGGAACTAATGAAGGCTACTGAGCTGAAACTCGTCCTCCTGCTTGTATTGCACCAATAAAGTAAGCATTTTACTATTTGGTGTGTGCTGGAATTCATGTTTCTACTGTGATTATTCCAACCACGAGCACCACCAAACCTGCAGAGTGCCATCTTCTACCACATTGCATCTATATAGTAGTTAGGCCTTCTTTGCACCCCCATATCGTAGTCAGGCCCCTCTTTGTCTCCACATATTAGTTAGGCCTTCCCTGTGCCCATATAGTAGTTAGCCCCCCTCTGTGCATCCATATAGTACTTAGACATCTCTGTGGCCCCCAATATGTAGTATTCCTCATGTAGTCAACCCCAGTAGATAATTCCCACCGGTAGTATCCTCCATGTAGGTAGTTGGTATTTACCCTCCATCTGGGGCGTAGCTAATGTCTCCTGGGCCCTGGTGCCAGAGGTCAACTTGCCCCCCCCCACCTTTCACGACCTAGTGATGCTATTGTATGTATATATATATATATATTTATATACATACACCATACATACACCGCCATACTGTTACTGACTAAATCCTGTATACTGAGACCAATATTACCAATAATACAAGAATATAGGAAGGAAATATCACCGCCACATCATAACCACTACCATCACCACCATATTGTTACTGACCAAATCCAGTATACTAAGACGAATAAAACACAGTACGAGAAAAAAGTAACAAATAATTCCACCACATACTGACTAACACCACCACATACTGACCTATACCACTGCATACTAACACCATTGCATACTGATTAACATTACCACATACTGACTAACACCACTGCTGCTACTGACTAATCCCACTAATACCACCACATACTAACACCATTGCTGCTACTGAATAAGACCCACTGTACACAGATCACTATCACCTGTACACAGATCACTATCACCTCATACAGTCATATAGAGGTAGACTCAGCTGTGCACAGTTTCTATACTCCATATACATTACAGTGCAGTTATATCAGGTGACTCACAAGTGACTTCTTCTCTGATCAGAGTTCTTCCCTTTTAATCTTCTTCTTCATCTGCCCTGGGCCATTAGAACTTCTCCGAGCCACGAATTCACAGAATCTGCCAGACATACATATTAGGCTCCTCACTCTGGCACCATCCTCATCTCTCTACAAACTGCACATCTGTATTGGACCCTTTACACTCTAATTTAGTGGGTAGGCTGACTCTATGTGACCCCCTAATAATATATGCCACCAACTCTATGTAGCCTCCTTATAGATGGCCCCCTCCCCCCCTATGTTGCCCCCCTTTTAGATGCCCACCCTTTCTCCCCCTTATAGATACCCCCTCTCCCCCCTTATAGATGTCCCCCTCTGCCCTCTTATAAATAGCTCACCTCTCTCCCCCCCTTGTAGATGGCCCCCTCTCCCCCTCTTGTAGATAGCCCTCTCTCCCCCCCACTTGTAGATGGCCTCCTCCCCCCCTTGTAGATGACCCCCTGTCTCTCCCTCCCTTGTAGATGGCCCCCTCTCTCTCTCTCTCAACCCCTTGTAAAGGGCCCCCTCACTCCCCCCTTGAAGGTGACCCCCTCTCTCCCCCCTTGTAGATGGCCCCCTCACTTCCCCCCTTGTAGATGGCCCCCTCACTCCCTTCCCTTGTAGATGGCCCCCTCTCCCCCCTTGTAGATTGCCCCCTCTTGTAGATGGCCCCCTCTTCCCCCCCCCCCTTATAGATGGCCCTCTCTCCCCCCTTATAGATGCCCTTCCCTATCAGTGGCGGATTAAATGTACCCTGGGCCCCGGGCTGTCCGCCCTACCTGGGCCCCCCTCCTTCCGCTTCGTACACTACCGACCCCAACTAGAAAAAAAATACACTAATTTCTTTATAGTAAACTATTAACTTTTATTGTATGTATGATGCACCTAGGACCCAAGTACAACAGCTGCAGGCACTACAACTCCCAGCATGTACTGACAGTCTGCAGCCCTTAGGATATGCTGGGAGTTGTAGTGCCTGCAGCTGTTGTAGTTGGGTTCTAGTTTAAAAGTTTGCGCTAGTGTACTGTAGTGACCGCAGGGCTGTGTCAGTACACTACCGCAAACAATACACTGACCCATTGAGACCCCAATGGTACACAGGCTCTGCACACTATAGAAGTGATTACAGTGCAGTTACTAATGACACAGGTGTCGTCTTCTTAAATTGCCGTTGCTCACTTTTTGCTTTCATCTCCATCTGGCGCAGCATCATGAAGACTTCTCCGTGCAGGAGGAAAAGCTGGGGGGTGCAGGGGGAGAGGCTGGGGGGTGCAGGGGGAGAGGCTGGGGGGTGCAGGGTAGCAAGGGGAGCAGCAGGGGGTCAGGGGTAAAGCTGGGGGGCAGGAAAGAAGCTAGGGGGCAGGGGCTGGATGGCAGGGGGAGCAGCAGGTAGAGACGCTGGGGGCAGGGGGAGCATCAGGGGAGAAGCTGGGGGTGCAGGGGGAGACGCTGGAGGGCAGTGGAGAAGCTGGGGGGGGCAGGGGGAGAAGCTGGGGGGTGCAGGGGGAGAGGCTGGGTGGTGCAGGGTAGCAAGGGGAGCAGCAGGGGGTCAGGGGTGAAGCTGGGGGGCAGGGGGAGCAGCAGGGGAGAAGCTGGGGGGCAGGAGAAGTAGGGTGGCAGGGGGAGAAGCTGGGGGTGCAGGAGGAGGGGCTGGATTGCAGGGGGAGACGCTGGGGGGCAGGGGAAGTAGGGGGGCAGGGGGAGAAGTTGGGGGGCAGGGGGAGCATCAGGGGAGAAGCTGGGGGTGCAGGGGGAGACGCTGGAGGGCAGGGGAGAAGCTGGGGGTGCAGGGGGAGAAGCTGGGGGTGCAGGGGGGAGACGCTGGAGGGCAGGGGAAGTAGGGGGGTAGGGGAGAAGCTGGGGGTGCAGGGGGAGAAGCTGGGGGTGCAGGGGGAGAGGCTGGGGGTGCAGGGGGAGACGCTGGAGGGCAGGGGAAGTAGGGGGGTAGGGGAGAAGCTGGGGGTGCAGGGGGAGACGCTGGAGGGCAGGGGAAGTAGGGGAGAAGCTGGGGGTGCAGGGGGAGAGGCTGGGGGTGCAGGGGGAGACGCTGGAGGGCAGGGGAAGTAGGGGGGGTAGGGGAGAAGCTGGGGGTGCAGGGGGAGACGCTGGAGGGCAGGGGAAGTAGGGGAGAAGCTGGGGGTGCAGGGGGAGAGGCTGGGGGTGCAGGGGGAGACGCTGGAGGGCAGGGGAAGTAGGGTGGCAGGTGGAGAAGCTGGGGGGCAGGGGGAGAGACTGGGGGGCAGGGGGAGCAGCAGGGGAGAAGCTTGGGGGCATGGGAAGTAGGGTGGCAGGTGGAGAAGCTGGGGGTCAGGGGGAGAGACTGGGGGGCAGGGGGAGCAGCAGGGGAGAAGCTTGGGGGCATGGGAGAAACAGGGGGAGAGGCTGGGGGGGCGGTGGGGGAGACGGAGCGGACGAGGGCAGCCGGAGGGCAGGGGGAGCAGAGGCAGGCTGGGCAGGCCCGCTGGGGCGCAGCTTCGGGGCCGGCGTGAGCTTCCAGCAGAGAGAGCCTGTATCCCAGGTCGGAAGCTCACAGCTGCAGCCCCGCGGTCCCGAACTTCTCTCGGCGGCGCGCGCACATGTGACGTCATCGCCGAGCAATAGAGTTCGGGCATCACGGGGCTGCAGCTGTGAGCTTCCGACCTGGGATACAGGCTCTCCCTGCTGGAAGCTCACGCCGGCCCCTCAGCTGAAGATAATCGCCCGGACTCCAGAGGCAGGAGAGAGGCTGGGCGGGAGCAGGGCGGGAGCTGGGCGCCGCTGCGGCCGGCCGAGACGTACGCATGCAATGACGTCATCCCGCACTTGTTCATTGGATGCGTGCGCCGCGGCGGTACCTGGGAGCTGGCAATGCGAGCAGGCCGCGGATGACTATTAGAGGCCGCGGCTGCTGTTTTTTGAGCGCTGGCGAGCCGCGGGGCGGGTGGAAGATACTTTCGGGGCTAGGCATGAATATTCGGGGCTTGTGCCCCGAATATTCATGCCTAGCGACGCCACTGGCGGGCGGTATGGGCCCCCCCGGAGCCTCGGGCCCCGGGCGGCCGCCCAAACCGCCCATATTATAATCCGCCACTGCCCCCTATAAATGCCCCCCCTATAAATGGCCCCCTCTTTCCCCCCTTTACAGATAGCCCCCTCCCCCTTTTATAGATGGCCCCCTATTTCCCCTTTTATAGATGGCCTCCTCTCCCCCCCTTTATAGATGGCCCCCTCCCCCCCTTATAGATTGCCCCCTTTCTACCCACCCTTATAGATAGCCCCCTTTCAAGCCACTCTTATAGATGGCCCCCTCTCCACCCACTTTTATAGATGGCCCTCTCTCCACCCACCCTTATAGATGGCCCCCTCTCCACCAACCCTTATAGATGGCCCCCTCTCCACCCACCCTTATAGATGGCCCCCTCTCCACCCACCCTTATAGATGGCCCCCTCTCCACCCACCCTTATAGATGGCCCCCTCTCCACCCACCCTTATAGATGGCCCCCTCTCCACCCACCCTTATAGATGGCCCCCTCTCCACCCACCCTTATAGATGGCCCCCTCTCCACCCAGCCTTATAGATGGCCCCCTCTCCAGCCACCCTTATAGATGGCCCCCTCTCCAGCCACCCTTATAGATGGCCCCCTCTCCACCCACCCTTATAGATGGCCCCCTCTCCACCCACCCTTATAGATGGCCCCCTCTCCACCCACCCTTATAGATGGCCCCCTCTCCACCCACCCTTATAGATGGCCCCCTCTCCACCCAGCCTTATAGATGGCCCCCACTCCACCCAGCCTTATAGATGGCCCCCTCTCCACCCAGCCTTATAGATGGCCCCCTTTCCACCCACCCTTATAGATGGCCCCCTCTCTACCCACCCTTATAGATGGCCCCCTCTCCACCCACCTTTATAGATTGCCCCCTCTCCACCCACCCTTATAGATGGCCCCCTCTCCACCCTCCCTTATAGATGGCCCCCTCTCCACCCTCCCTTATAGATGGCCCCCTCTCCACCCTCCCTTATAGATGGCCCCCTCTCCACCCTCCCTTATAGATGGCCCCCTCTCCACCCTCCCTTATAGATGGCCCCCTCTCCACCCACCCCTTTGTTATAGATAGCCCCCCCCTCCCCCCGTGCAGGCAGATAAAAAAAAACAACAACACACAACTCACCTCACAACACGCTCCCCCATCGAGCCTCTCTCCTCCTGCAGCATCCTTCTATCCCCAGCTGATGTGCAGCTGCCAGGGATGTCCCGTCCTGTCCCCGCGCATCAGAGAGCTCCCTGTGCGCCAGGGCTGGGACTTCCAGCACAGGGAGCATCTCTAACAAGCGCTCTCTGTACCGAAAGTCAGGGCCACAGATGCACAGGGATTTCTCTGCTGCGGGGGCTGCCAGGGATAGGACGGGACACCCCCGGCAGCCGCACATCAGCCGGGGAGCAGAAGTATCTGGACTCTTGTGACCGCAAGCAAAACAATGCTTGCGGTCACAAGAGTAATTGATGGGGGGGCCTCGTGGCCCCCCCTCGCGGCGGGCCGGGTCACAGTGGTGACCGCTGCGACCCTGGTAGTTACGGCACTGCCCTCTATCCTGAAATGTAGCTCCCCTCCAGGAGTTTAGCAGCACCCCCCACCCCTTATCAAATGTATGTGAGCCACTGCAGAGGCAATTATCCCCACCAGTTCACCAGCCTCTTCCTTCCTGTTCTGCAAGGCCAGCACTTGAGTGACGTCTGCCCTTTCCTAGTGCGTGACAAGCGCCGATACAGAATAAAGAATGGTACCAGAATGTCCTCCAAGAGCTACTTCTCCCAACCGCCCAACAGTAGTTTGGCGATCAACAATGCCTTTTCCAGCATGATGGAGCACCTTGCCATAAAGCAAAGGTGATAACTAAATGGCTCAGGGAACAAAACATAGAGATTTTGGGTCCATGGCCTGGAAACTCCCCAGATCTTTATCCCATTCAGAACTGGTTGTCAATCATCTAGAGACGGGTGGACAAACAAAAACCAACAAATTCTGACAAAATGCAAGCATTGGTTGTGTAAGAATGGACTGCTATCAGTCAGGATTTGGTCCAGAAGTTGATTGAGAGCATGCCAGGGAGAATTGCAGAGGTCCTGAAGAAGAAGGGTCAACACTGCAAATATTGACTTGCTGCATTAACTCTTTCTAACTGTCAATATAAGCTTTTGTTACTCATAATATGATTGCAATTATATTTCTGTATGTAATAAAAACATCTGACAAACAGACATAAAAACCAGAGGGCAGCAGATCATGTGAAAATATAATATTTGTGTCATTCTCAAAACTTTTGGCCATGACTGTACATGTATGAGGAACAGGCTGAGTCCATGGCTGGTATCCCGGTCTCCTCAGCAGCATAGCCAGGACCTCTTCCTGTGCATCTTAAGGCTTTTCTCTTGTTTTATTCTGATCCCTTCTCTCCTCCTGTTTAGCCACAGGCTGACTTCCTTGCTTTTTTCTCGCCTTTCTCGTCTTATTTCACTCCTGGTCCTGGTCTTCTCTTTTCTCATTTTTAGCCAGAAGCGAAATCTCTTGAGTCCTTTCTTTCTTAGTATCGCTTTCTTTTTTTCCTTTAAGGTTATGGGCACAGGGTCCCAAACCATTCCATGGGCATCAACAACTTTACTTTTTTTTAGAAAAGTTTTCTTTTTAAGGACTGTGATGACGTTAATGTGTTTAGGAATTTCCTCCTTGTCCGTGGTCTCTGCTTCTTCATCTGGTTTGTTCTCTGGTATAATAATCATCTCTGGAACATCTGCAATGTAAAACGGAAGACATCAGAATCCGCATCAGTTATGAGAAGCTATACCTGCTGCTCCATAGACAGAATACAGGCCACCATAAACAGCACCCAGTATTCTACTAACAGATCGAAAGGGTGAAAGTAGGGACCCTCCATTGTCCAATTCCAAAAATAACACTATACAAGGTAAATGACAGCGATACAACTCTCTATAATACAAGTGTATGACCACCATTCAGAATCTAGATCTTAGACCCCCCTCCCTCTTTATGATATAGTAATTATTACTTGGTATAAGGACAACCACTTCTTCTATATCAGCCATTTCTGGCTGCTGGCGGTAACACCATCGCAGACACCAATATATAGCGCTGTAAAACAAAGTAAAATCCTTAAATAAACTTATATAGCTATCATAATTGATTTACCAATTCATATATCACCCTCCCCCTATTATCTGTATATAGCCTGGGCCTGGCTGCAATAGTTGCTGCGCCCCCTATAGTTCTGATAGTAAACTACATGTCAGCTCTGTTCCCCAGAAAATAGAGCAAGATATTTATTGTATTTATATTAGGCTGGAATTGCCAAAATTCCTAAATCTTTCCTTTCCCATCCCCCTCAAGGCTTCATGTACGGCTTTGTAGTAGAGATCCCATAATCCTGTAACTCTGTTTTATTTGTCTTTAGCAGACATGTCAAACTCTGGCCCGCGGGCCAAACCTGGCCCGCTGTGCCATTATTTTTGGGCCGCCGCACTATTCTCCTATTATATTAACCTCTTAAGGACATATGACGTACCCGTACGTCATATGTCCTCATTAGCACTTCAAAGCGGGGCCGCGCGGTGACCCTGCTTTGAAGCGCAGTGGTCCCGGGTGCCGCGTGTCGCCCGGGCCCGCCGCTATTAGCGGGCACGGTCTGATCGCCGTGCCCGCTAATTTGCTAATCGGAGGCAGCTGTCAAAGTTGACAGCTGCCTCCGATTACCGGAGGCAACCATTCCCTGATGTCTAGTGGGGGAGATCGCTCCTCCGGGACGTTGTAATAAAAGTCTAAATCACCCCCCTTTTCCCAGGTTTTAAATAAAAGTAAACAAATAAATAAATAAACATGTTTGCTTTCGCCGCGCACGTAATCGCCCGAACTATTAATTAATCACATTCCTGATCTCGCATGATAAACGGCGTCAGCGCAAAGAAATCCCAAAGTGCAAAATTGCGCATTTTTGGTTGCATCAAATCCAGAAAAAATGTAATAAAAAGCGATCAAAAAGTCGTATATGCGCAATCAAGTTACCGATAAAGGAACACATTATGGCGCAAAAAATGACACCTGACACAGCCCCATAGACCAAAGGATAAAAGCGCTATAAGTATGGGAATGGAGCGATTTTAAGGAACGTATATTTGTTAACAATGGTTTGAATTTTTTATAGGCCATCAGATACAATATAAGTTATACATGTTATATATCGTTGTAATCATAACGACTTGTGGAACATGCGAAACAAATCAGTTTTACCCCAGGGCGAATGGCGTAAAAACACAGTTCCCCCAAATAAAAGAAATGCGGGGTTTTTTTCAATTTCACCAAATTTAGAATTTTTCTCTGGTTTCGTAGTGTACCAAATGCAAAAATTCAGCCTGTCATTGCAAAGTACAATTAGTGACGCAAAAAAAAAAGGGCTTATATGGGTTTCTAGGTGGGAAAAATGCAAGTGCTATGGCCTTTTAAACACAAGGAGGAAAAACCGAAAACGCAAAAACGAAAATGGGCCCCGTCCTTAAGGGGTTAATCCTGGCCCTGGCCGCTCAGACCTCCCTAATATTGTAGGCCGCAGGCAGTTTTTAGCCTGCGACCTAGCAGTATGTAAGAAGTGTCGAGACGCCAGAAACTCGGTGACGTTGCCCGCGTCCAGTGCCGGAAACGCAGTGACGTCGCGCGTGTCCGGCGCCAGCTGGGACCGCAGGAAGGGTGAGTCTATGGGGGAAGGCTGGCTACTATATACGAGACTTGGGGAGGGCTGGCTACTATATAAGAGGCTATGGGGGAGGGCTGGCTACTATATAAGAGAGTATAGGGGAGGGCTGGCTACTATAAGAGACTTGGGGAGGATTGGCTACTACATAAGAGGTTATTGGTGAGGGATGGCTACTATATAAGAGACTATGGGGGAGAGCTGGCTCCTCTATAAGAGACTATGGAAGCAGGCTGGTTACTATATGAGACTATGGGGGAGGGCTATCTACAGGCCCGGATTGGTAATCTGGCAAAGCGGGCAAATGCCCGCTGGGCTGCCAGGATTACCAATCCGGGGGCCGCCGGTCCTGGCCCCCATGTGCACCGGCCCTCTGCAGAGGCTGCAAGAATAGCGCAGCCGGCCGCTGCGCTATTCATATAGCCTCTGCAGAAGGCTGGTGCCCTGGCCCTTTAACTGTGTGCGTTTAAGATGAACGCTCACAGTTTGCAGCGGCCGCGCTCTGACTGGCAGAGCCAGGGAGCCAGTGGCCCCCGGCCCTGCCAGACAGTCTTGTGGCATGTGCCCCCCTGGGCCGGTCTTTACAGCTGGAAGTGGTCGGGGCCGGCCCGGGGCTGCAGAGGTGCCGCGCGCAGGCACATCTGCAGGCACCTCTGCCAGGCCCTTATTGGCTGACGTCACTTCCCTGACGCGCCGCTGAGGACCTGTGAGGAGAGACGCCGCCGACGCGCTGTAGCAGGGAGAAGAGCTGTGGACCGAAGATCCGGGAAGAAGAAGCTGTTGGGAGTGAGGTGAGGTGAGAATGTTCTTTTTTCTTTTTTTTTTTTTTTCCATTTTAACCCCTTCACATGTGGCCATGGGGTGGGGGGATGGCTGTATGGGGCTCTATATGGGGATAAATAGGGGGGCTATTGTATATGGGGGGTGCAGGGGGGCTATTGTATATGGGGGGTGCAGGGGGGCTATTGTATGTGGGGGGTGCAGGGGGGCTATTGTATATGGGGGGATGCACAGGGGAGCTATTGTATACGGGGGGTTGCAGGGGGCTATTGTATATGGGGGGATGCACAGGGGCGCTATTGTATATGGGGGTTGCAGGGGGGCTATTGTATATGGGGGGATGCACAGGGGCGCTATTGTATATGGGGGGTGCAGGGGGGCTATTGTATATGGGGGGTGCAGGGGGGCTATTGTATGTGGGGGGTGCAGGGGGGCTATTGTATACGGAGGGATGCACAGGGGAGCTATTGTATACGGGGGTTTCAGGGGGCTATTGTATACGGAGGGATGCAGGGGGGCTATTGTATATGGGGGGTGCAGGGGGGCTTTTGTATGTGGGGGGTGCAGGGGGGCTATTGTATATGGGGGGTGCATGGGGGATATTGTATATGAGGGGATACACAGTGGCTATTGTATATGGGGTCTGCAAGGGGGCTATTGTACATGTGGGGGGTGCAGGGGGGCTATTTTATATGGGGGGTGCACAGGTGGGCTAATTTATACGGGGGAATGCACAGGGGGGCTATTCTATATGGGGGGATTCACAGGGGGCAATTCTATATGGAGGGGATGTTCAGGGGGGCTATTCTCTATGGGGGGAATGCATGGGGGCTATTCTATATGGGGGGATGCACAGGGGGGCTATTCCATATGGAGGGATGCACAGGGGGCTATTCTACATGGGGGGATGCAAGGGGGGATTCACAGGGGGGGCAATTCTATATGGAGGGGATGTTCAGGGGGGCTATTCTATATGGGGGAATGCATGGGGGGGCTATTCTATATGGGGGGATGCACAGGGGCTATTCTACATGGGGGGATGCAAGGGGGGATTCACAGGGGGGCTAGTCTAAATGGGGGGACTGCACGGGGGGCTATTCTATATGGGGGCTGCACAGGGGGGCTATTCTATATGGGGGATGTACATGTAGAGGAAGGGGGCTATTCCATATGGTGGGATGTACAACGGGGGGCTATTCTGTATGGGGGGATGTACAGCAAGGGGGCTATTAAATATGGGGGATATAGAGCAGAGGGGCTATTCTATATAAAGGGATGTGCAGCGGGGGGTGGGTGGGCTATTCTGTATGGGGGGGGATGTATAGATGAGGATGTTGCTGGAGCAAGAAGCCTAAAATGTCTGTCTGACAGATCCCGTGGAGATGAGTCATAGCCAGAGAAGCCTTCATGATGGCCGGAGCGAGATGGAGAAGAAAAGGACAAGTGGACGTCTCTTCATGCAGAGAAGACGCCTACTGAGGGCCAGAGTGTGATACCTGTGTTCTATGGTCACTGCTTTGGGAGAATATTAGTCTTTATATAGTGGCTGTTATTTGGTGGCAGTATAGTGGTATCCAGTCACCATATGCTGAGGGTGGTGGGCATGGTGTAATGGTATTACTCGTATTATTGGTAATATTAGTGTTTTATATAGTGGATTGTATTCAGTCACAGTGTAGCGGTATTAGTCATTATGTGGTGGTAATGGCAATGCTCATGGTGTGGTGATATTATTTGTTACTTAAATACTGGTAGTATTGGCAATATTGGTGGGTTTGCTTAGTAACAGTATGGCAGTAACGTGTACAGTATGGGGATAATATTGGCTTACAGGTGTTATTAACTATGACAGTATTATCATGCACAGAAAATTCAATAAAAATTCAAATAAATCCATAAATATGCCACATCAAATCCACAGCAGATTATGTTATAGCATTATTTTTGTGTGCTGATGGTGGGGTTCACGTGTTTAAGGGAGTAGTGGGGGACATGGCAAAATGAAGCAGAATTTGCTACAGCGCATATTTTACACGGCTATTCATGATATGGTATGTGGGCTGATGGGGTTTGATTGCCAGGGCTGGTTTTAAGTCCCAGTCCGGCCCTGGCTATCTACTATATAAGAGGCGACAAGGGAGGGCTGGCTACTATATGAGACTACAGGGGAGGGCTGGCTACTACAGTATATAAGAGACTATGGGGGAGGGCTGGCTACTACAAAAGAGGCTATGTGGAGGGCTTTCTACTATAGAAGAAGCTATGGGGGAGGGCTGACTACTGCATAAGAGGCTATGGGGGAGGGCTGGCTATTCCATAAGAGTTTATTGGGGAGGGCTGGCTACTATATATAAGACATGGGGAGGGCTGGCTTCTACCTAGGAGGCTATGGGGGAGAGCTGGCTACTACATAAGAGACTATGCGTGAGGGCTGGCAACTGTATACGAGACTTGGGGAGGGCTGGCTACTACATAAGAGGCTATGAGGGAGGGCTGGCTACACCACTAGAGGCTATGGGGGTGGGCTGGCTACTATATAACAGGCTATTGGGAGGGCTGACTTCTTTATAAGACTATTGGGGAGGGCTGGCTACTATATAACAGGCTATTGGAGAGGACTGGCTTCTATATAAGACGATTCAGGAGAGCTGGCCTCTATA